>NW_007215663.1:0-2047 GCF_000164805.1 Carlito syrichta
AAGGAGAGCTTGATATGGAAAATATAAAGGCTTGAGGTGCTTATTGCACATTAAGATGAAGGTTTCCAAATATAACCGTTCGTTGGTAATATGGTGCATGCTGTAGTTATTAATATTACATTTGGTGAGTGCTCTACTAGGTGCTAGGTGCTATTATCTTCATTTTGCCATTGATGAATCTAAGGTAAAAATAAGGTTGATAACTTGTCTAAAGTTACAAAAGTAGTAAGTGGCAAAGCTAAAATTTGAGTTCGGGAAGTCAGGTTGCAGTTCCTACTCTTAGCCCCTCTGTCCTTTTGCTTTTCAGTCACATGAGGAGCTGATTTGTGAAAGTTGTAACCTGCAGATAAGGATTTGGGAGTTTCTAATTTACATGGGACGAGGGAGACTAAGCCACTGGGCTGAGTGACATGTCCCTGGAGAGTCTATAGAGTTTGTGTGCACTCTGAGGTTACACCATTGTTATTCAAAAAGAAGAAGTGAGCTTGAAAAGGAGATTGAGTGACCAGAAAGATAGGCAGATAAAACACAAGGAATTGTGCTATAAAATTCAAATTGAATGCTAATATTTTTTCCTTTCTAAGAATTATCAGGGTAGGGGGACACAACGTCAATAAGTGTTCCTGATCTCAAACCAGGCAAAGTGGGGACCAAAGGGAGGCCCAAGCTTTACCTGTACAATGACCACTTGTATACCTAATCCTGAATGGTACTCCACATCTTTAAAATTTAAGAAAAGAAGACAAACCAAAAGAAAAACAGGAAGAAATGTCATGAACAACTCCAAAATCTTGAAAACTAGAGTCTGAAATATCCATTAGAAATCACTGGTGATAGCTATGATAATTTTAGTTCAGTTATTTAGAACAGAATAAACAGGGTTGAGGAATGAAAAGCACTGAGAGTGTGACTTCAGCGAACTCCCTCTATTCCATGGTTAAATGTGACTGAAGAAGAGATGAGTGGAAGCTTGTGGTAGGTGGAGGTAAAGGAATGTTTTTTTTTCTCATGTTGGATGTGATACAATCACGTCTGTGGATTTAAGGGTAATCTACTTTGAAGGAAGATTTTTTAAAGCTAAATTATAATTAGAAATGCTGTTTAAACTTTACAGAACGTTGTACATCCATGGGCATACCAAGTTGGATTTCACAGTCTGGCATACTGCAATTGAGAAAGCAGCAGGTACAGATGGTAATGCTCTGCAGGATCAGCAGCTCAGCAAAAATGACGTGCCCATTATTG
This sequence comes from Carlito syrichta, assembly GCF_000164805.1. Taxonomy (NCBI): domain Eukaryota; kingdom Metazoa; phylum Chordata; class Mammalia; order Primates; family Tarsiidae; genus Carlito; species Carlito syrichta. Next base: position 1,246 of record NW_007215663.1, read on the forward strand.
TGAACAGCTGCATAGCATTTGTTACACAGTATGGTATGTATCACTGAATTTGTATTCAACCTCTAGATTTCATAGTATCATTTTTACCATTTTTAAGTGGCGTCTCTGTTGCATTGAACTTAAGCCCATTTATATCTGCAAGTACACCAGTGAAAAATAAAAGCGGAGTCACCATTCAGCAAATTGTCATTTCTTCCCCCAATAAGACCCATTTAAATTATATATGACACTTTTACCACTCCCTTCTTCCTTTACATACATAAGAATGTTAAATAACATATTCAAAGAATCTATATTATAATATGTGCATTAAGAATAACAGATTAAAGACTATACATTTTCAGAGTTATAAAGCTAGACTAAAGCCTAGTATAGCACAGTATGCTTAAGCATGTATATAGACTTGATGAACTATGGAACAATAGGTAAAAGAACTTGCTTTCTGTTGGCATACATAAAGTATATGTGTATCTATTTAACGCAACATGCTGTTGGTCAAATGTTTACATTAAGACACACATTTATTAATTTTAATGGTTTTTGCTTATTTGCAGCAGATATTTTTATGAATACTATGCAAATAAAAATAAGTTGATCTATACCTATATGGTCTCCCTTTATTTTAATTTTTTATGCTATAGTAGTAATTTAAATGTGCCTGAAAAGTAATCTTTATTCCTTATGTTATTTTTCAAATTATTTTGAACTCTTCAAATTCCTTCCTAGTTATATGTCATCTTCATATTCTAAAATTTCTTGGGTGAATTTTCAATGTAAAAATACTTTCCATCTTTTTATTTTT
>NW_007215664.1:0-2047 GCF_000164805.1 Carlito syrichta
TGCATTAAGAATAACAGATTAAAGACTATACATTTTCAGAGTTATAAAGCTAGACTAAAGCCTAGTATAGCACAGTATGCTTAAGCATGTATATAGACTTGATGAACTATGGAACAATAGGTAAAAGAACTTGCTTTCTGTTGGCATACATAAAGTATATGTGTATCTATTTAACGCAACATGCTGTTGGTCAAATGTTTACATTAAGACACACATTTATTAATTTTAATGGTTTTTGCTTATTTGCAGCAGATATTTTTATGAATACTATGCAAATAAAAATAAGTTGATCTATACCTATATGGTCTCCCTTTATTTTAATTTTTTATGCTATAGTAGTAATTTAAATGTGCCTGAAAAGTAATCTTTATTCCTTATGTTATTTTTCAAATTATTTTGAACTCTTCAAATTCCTTCCTAGTTATATGTCATCTTCATATTCTAAAATTTCTTGGGTGAATTTTCAATGTAAAAATACTTTCCATCTTTTTATTTTTATTTATTTATTTATTTATTTTGAGCCAAGATCTCAATCTGTTGCCTCAGCTGGAGTGCAGTGGTGTGATTATAGCTCACTGTGGCCTCGCATTCCTGGGCTCAAGAGATCCTCTTGCCTCAGGCCTCAGAATAACAGAGACTGCAGGCGCACATCACCATGCCTGACTAACTTTTTAAAATTTTTTTGGTAGAGACAGGGTCTCACTAAGTTGCCCAGGCTAGTCTAAACTCCTGGCCTCAAGTGAACCTTCCACTTCAGCTTCCCAAAGTTTTGGAATGACAGACATGAACCACTGTACTCATCCCACCTTTTAACATGTTGATAAATGTCATTGATTTAGATTATAAATGTAGAAAAGAGAAAAATGGCTGATTTGATTTTTAACTTTTTTTGTTATCCTAATATTAGAAGTATCTTTGGGTGCTTTTAATTTGAAATGAAGGTATAGTGAGAGGGTTACAGTAAAGCATTGTGTTAGTTGATTGCTTATTTATTGAGTGCCTATTGTATGCAAGCCACTGGTCTCAATATAAGAAACATGGAAATGGAAGTAGGAAGTTCAAGACAAAACCATGAATCATATATTCTAGTGTGAAAAACTGACAGTACACTGTTAGATAGCAAAATATGAGAAATAGCCAGTAAAGACTATGAAGAAGAAAATTTTCAGAAATTAAACTTATATGTGTATTTTAATCTCTTTTTTCTAGGGAGAGTGTCATTTAAAATATTTTACTTATTTCATTTGTAATCCAACTGCAATTATTAATGTCCACCTTCGTTGTGTTTGTACTGCATATCTACTGAAAATGTATATGTAATCACATATGCAGTCATTACTATAGGAAATTCCTTGCTATGATCATATGTTTATGTTATTCTTACTAGTGATAATCATCTGTTTATTTAAAAATAGGGAAAAGGGAGTGTTAACTTCATTTATTTACAGTCATTCAGTATTAATGTGCTTAGATTTTGCAGGAATAACTGAATCACATACATGTCATGTTTTAGCAGGAGTATAACCTCATTAGGAATTTTCACATCATGCTAGTTTCATAAAGGCATAGGGTCTTTCTTAAGCTGAGAAATAATTGAAATAACACAACTAGCTCTAGAGAAGCCAATGTAATGTTTTATTAGGAAAATTCGAGGTTTCCCTGTGGTGTTGGATTATTTTCAACCGAATCTCATACATTATAACTACCTTATAACTCTAGTACAAGGTACATTCGCTTGCATGTAAAAGTAATAGAACAAATGAAAGATTTTTATGTGTGTATATGCACACACATGAGTGCACAGAGCATGGAGGAAACTTTAATGTTATCAACATACATAGAAGGAAAGATTTGATATGATCTTTAAAAATACCCAGTGGTTATAGAATGCAGGTAGTTGCCTTATAGTTTTTATGGTAACAGTAATTTTAAACTTCCTCACCTGGGTTTAAATCTGAAGGCCAATTTTCTGTGCTGCTTGTGTCAAGGTTTGAGACTGACTGATTCCAAATATACTTTTTAGGGTTTTTAATTTTTTAAAATAAAT
>NW_007215665.1:0-2047 GCF_000164805.1 Carlito syrichta
TGGAACAATAGGTAAAAGAACTTGCTTTCTGTTGGCATACATAAAGTATATGTGTATCTATTTAACGCAACATGCTGTTGGTCAAATGTTTACATTAAGACACACATTTATTAATTTTAATGGTTTTTGCTTATTTGCAGCAGATATTTTTATGAATACTATGCAAATAAAAATAAGTTGATCTATACCTATATGGTCTCCCTTTATTTTAATTTTTTATGCTATAGTAGTAATTTAAATGTGCCTGAAAAGTAATCTTTATTCCTTATGTTATTTTTCAAATTATTTTGAACTCTTCAAATTCCTTCCTAGTTATATGTCATCTTCATATTCTAAAATTTCTTGGGTGAATTTTCAATGTAAAAATACTTTCCATCTTTTTATTTTTATTTATTTATTTATTTATTTTGAGCCAAGATCTCAATCTGTTGCCTCAGCTGGAGTGCAGTGGTGTGATTATAGCTCACTGTGGCCTCGCATTCCTGGGCTCAAGAGATCCTCTTGCCTCAGGCCTCAGAATAACAGAGACTGCAGGCGCACATCACCATGCCTGACTAACTTTTTAAAATTTTTTTGGTAGAGACAGGGTCTCACTAAGTTGCCCAGGCTAGTCTAAACTCCTGGCCTCAAGTGAACCTTCCACTTCAGCTTCCCAAAGTTTTGGAATGACAGACATGAACCACTGTACTCATCCCACCTTTTAACATGTTGATAAATGTCATTGATTTAGATTATAAATGTAGAAAAGAGAAAAATGGCTGATTTGATTTTTAACTTTTTTTGTTATCCTAATATTAGAAGTATCTTTGGGTGCTTTTAATTTGAAATGAAGGTATAGTGAGAGGGTTACAGTAAAGCATTGTGTTAGTTGATTGCTTATTTATTGAGTGCCTATTGTATGCAAGCCACTGGTCTCAATATAAGAAACATGGAAATGGAAGTAGGAAGTTCAAGACAAAACCATGAATCATATATTCTAGTGTGAAAAACTGACAGTACACTGTTAGATAGCAAAATATGAGAAATAGCCAGTAAAGACTATGAAGAAGAAAATTTTCAGAAATTAAACTTATATGTGTATTTTAATCTCTTTTTTCTAGGGAGAGTGTCATTTAAAATATTTTACTTATTTCATTTGTAATCCAACTGCAATTATTAATGTCCACCTTCGTTGTGTTTGTACTGCATATCTACTGAAAATGTATATGTAATCACATATGCAGTCATTACTATAGGAAATTCCTTGCTATGATCATATGTTTATGTTATTCTTACTAGTGATAATCATCTGTTTATTTAAAAATAGGGAAAAGGGAGTGTTAACTTCATTTATTTACAGTCATTCAGTATTAATGTGCTTAGATTTTGCAGGAATAACTGAATCACATACATGTCATGTTTTAGCAGGAGTATAACCTCATTAGGAATTTTCACATCATGCTAGTTTCATAAAGGCATAGGGTCTTTCTTAAGCTGAGAAATAATTGAAATAACACAACTAGCTCTAGAGAAGCCAATGTAATGTTTTATTAGGAAAATTCGAGGTTTCCCTGTGGTGTTGGATTATTTTCAACCGAATCTCATACATTATAACTACCTTATAACTCTAGTACAAGGTACATTCGCTTGCATGTAAAAGTAATAGAACAAATGAAAGATTTTTATGTGTGTATATGCACACACATGAGTGCACAGAGCATGGAGGAAACTTTAATGTTATCAACATACATAGAAGGAAAGATTTGATATGATCTTTAAAAATACCCAGTGGTTATAGAATGCAGGTAGTTGCCTTATAGTTTTTATGGTAACAGTAATTTTAAACTTCCTCACCTGGGTTTAAATCTGAAGGCCAATTTTCTGTGCTGCTTGTGTCAAGGTTTGAGACTGACTGATTCCAAATATACTTTTTAGGGTTTTTAATTTTTTAAAATAAATTACAGTCATTCTTGGGGAAAATTATTTCAATTTATATAAACAAAATTATGAGAACTTTATATGGTTAAATGTGGCTGGAGTTTAGTGTGAGAAGAAGAGGTGAATGTAA
>NW_007215666.1:0-2047 GCF_000164805.1 Carlito syrichta
TCAGAATAACAGAGACTGCAGGCGCACATCACCATGCCTGACTAACTTTTTAAAATTTTTTTGGTAGAGACAGGGTCTCACTAAGTTGCCCAGGCTAGTCTAAACTCCTGGCCTCAAGTGAACCTTCCACTTCAGCTTCCCAAAGTTTTGGAATGACAGACATGAACCACTGTACTCATCCCACCTTTTAACATGTTGATAAATGTCATTGATTTAGATTATAAATGTAGAAAAGAGAAAAATGGCTGATTTGATTTTTAACTTTTTTTGTTATCCTAATATTAGAAGTATCTTTGGGTGCTTTTAATTTGAAATGAAGGTATAGTGAGAGGGTTACAGTAAAGCATTGTGTTAGTTGATTGCTTATTTATTGAGTGCCTATTGTATGCAAGCCACTGGTCTCAATATAAGAAACATGGAAATGGAAGTAGGAAGTTCAAGACAAAACCATGAATCATATATTCTAGTGTGAAAAACTGACAGTACACTGTTAGATAGCAAAATATGAGAAATAGCCAGTAAAGACTATGAAGAAGAAAATTTTCAGAAATTAAACTTATATGTGTATTTTAATCTCTTTTTTCTAGGGAGAGTGTCATTTAAAATATTTTACTTATTTCATTTGTAATCCAACTGCAATTATTAATGTCCACCTTCGTTGTGTTTGTACTGCATATCTACTGAAAATGTATATGTAATCACATATGCAGTCATTACTATAGGAAATTCCTTGCTATGATCATATGTTTATGTTATTCTTACTAGTGATAATCATCTGTTTATTTAAAAATAGGGAAAAGGGAGTGTTAACTTCATTTATTTACAGTCATTCAGTATTAATGTGCTTAGATTTTGCAGGAATAACTGAATCACATACATGTCATGTTTTAGCAGGAGTATAACCTCATTAGGAATTTTCACATCATGCTAGTTTCATAAAGGCATAGGGTCTTTCTTAAGCTGAGAAATAATTGAAATAACACAACTAGCTCTAGAGAAGCCAATGTAATGTTTTATTAGGAAAATTCGAGGTTTCCCTGTGGTGTTGGATTATTTTCAACCGAATCTCATACATTATAACTACCTTATAACTCTAGTACAAGGTACATTCGCTTGCATGTAAAAGTAATAGAACAAATGAAAGATTTTTATGTGTGTATATGCACACACATGAGTGCACAGAGCATGGAGGAAACTTTAATGTTATCAACATACATAGAAGGAAAGATTTGATATGATCTTTAAAAATACCCAGTGGTTATAGAATGCAGGTAGTTGCCTTATAGTTTTTATGGTAACAGTAATTTTAAACTTCCTCACCTGGGTTTAAATCTGAAGGCCAATTTTCTGTGCTGCTTGTGTCAAGGTTTGAGACTGACTGATTCCAAATATACTTTTTAGGGTTTTTAATTTTTTAAAATAAATTACAGTCATTCTTGGGGAAAATTATTTCAATTTATATAAACAAAATTATGAGAACTTTATATGGTTAAATGTGGCTGGAGTTTAGTGTGAGAAGAAGAGGTGAATGTAAGAGGTAGGAGGTTTGGTCAACTCATGTAGGATTTTACGTATCATAATAAAATCCTCAAACATCTCAAAGGCAGTGAGTGAACTGTATTCAGATTACTAAGCTTGCTGGTATCACCAACAGACCTGTATTCATTAGATCAGGCTGCCCTTACTCTTGAGAAAGACAGGAAGGCTGCTTGAGAATAGGGACAGGGAGTTGTGAATATGTAGTAAGAAACTGAGTGCACAAAATAATAGTATTTTGTGGATGCAAAGAAGGGGACGGTTTTGAGAGTGAGATCATGATGAAGAATCCATGTAATGTAATGCTGCATTTTTAAAAAATGTGGTGAGTAAGAAAGAGTCTAACTTGTAAGGGGCTAGGGAGAGAAGGTAATACCATATATTGAGGAGAAAGAACAAGAAAACATGTTGGGATTGGAAGGTGAGGCAGTAAGTAGGACAGAAGAGTTAATTCCTTTAGGTTATTTTGGTGTGCCCATAAGTATACATATAGTATAGTGTATATGTTGCA
>NW_007215667.1:0-1220 GCF_000164805.1 Carlito syrichta
TGGAATTATCTAATGGGCATGAGTATTCTGTGTATGACTCGTACTGAAGCTCACTAAATCTTGACATTTTGGAATGTATCTGGTGAAAAATCTTGTTATTAAACACACTGTTGTATAAACTGCTTTTTAATTTAATATAGCTTTAGCCTCTTTGCACGTAATTAAAATGTATGCTCTTTAAAACCTTTTTATTATGAAATGTTAATACTGAAAAGGACATAAAACATAAACATATAGATTAAATAATTTTGTAGAAAATGAACACCCACATAATCACTGCTCAAGTCAACAAAGAGAATATTATCAGCACCCCCAGAAAAACCCCTAACTGTTCCTCTAACATCAGTGGTTTTTTTTTTTGTTTTTTTTTTTACTTTTATGCTGCTTTGTTTATAATAGTACCACTGAATGAACTCAAAGTGATTCTTTTGTTCATCCCTCTATTCAAAACTGAACAAAATGTTCTGTGATACTTTGGACGGCAAAGAGAATTAAGCACTCACAATGCAAGGTCTTTTGCTGATCTGCACAGTGTTCCTTGCAAAAGGCAATCTAATAATCCTTTATTCTATTTAAGGTCTATATGAGCTTGTACATTTCTAGACATTTAAAATGATTTGCCAATGACTATTCAAACCCTTTTGATCCAAGCATTGTTATAACTCTTGCTTGATGAGTACTTGGGTGAACTGAAGTCGAGTGAGATGTTGGATGTTAATATGTTCTGGTGGTGTGTGGTTTTCTTTCTTACATGTCAGCCACGTTGTTCAAAAAGGTCCCTCCAAATTATAAACACATGACCCTGAGTTTTTGCTTTTCTGATTGACATGAGTAACTTTTGGAAACCTCTCTGAAGTTCTTTGAGGATCTATTGCTATTCTTCTTTATTTTTATTTTTTATTTTAGAGTTGTGAGTCCATGTGAGGATTTGCTACATAAACTATGTACAGGTGAGATTTGGGCTTCTAGCGAGACCTCTCTCCCCCCGGTGGTGTACACGGTACCCAATGAGTGGTTGTATGCCCGTTATCCCCCTACTTTTCCTCCCCCTGCTGGTAGTACCCAGTTTTGGTTGTTTCCACCTTTGTGTTCATGTACCCAATGTCTAGGGTCCGCTTCTAAGAGAACATGTGTGCTATTCAGTTTTTTGTTTCTGTGGTGGCTCACTTAGAAAAATGGTCTCCAGTTGTATCTATGCTGCTGCAAAGGACATGATTTTG
>NW_007215668.1:0-742 GCF_000164805.1 Carlito syrichta
CACCCGCCTGGGCAGCGAGACCTCATCTCGACAATAAATCAAAAAATCAGCCGGGCGTGGTAGTGCATGCCTGTAATTCCGGCTACTCGGAAGGCTGAGGTGGAAGGATCGCAGGGCCCAGCAGGTCGAGGCTGCGGTGGCCGGGAGCGGCCACTGCACTCCAGTCTGGGTGACAGAGTGAGACTCCAACTCAAAAAAAAAAAAAAAAAATTATTAAAAAAGAAAAAAAAATAAAGTTGTCCAAAGATCACTGTTTCATCTCATATACCTCTAACTAAAGCATGAATTTAGAGTTACCAAGAGAAGGCAATGGAAATTCTGAAAAATGTAACCAATTCAGCTAAATGTCAAAATTGAATTCATTATTTCTTAGGAATTATTTTTGACCTACAATTCATAATCAAAAGGCAATTGTTGATAAAACATACACAAACATCTATATACACACAGATTTATTTAGGGACTCCAAGAAACATAATATCAAATTAAATTTTAAGTTAATGTCAGTTTTAACTCTAATATGATGTTTACAAGATGAATCATTTAAGATGCAGTCAATGGATACTTAAAGGTGCATACAACAACATATATTTTAAAACTGAAAGCAGCATGTTACAAAATGTTGGAAATTATAACCTTGATTTCACCATTTTTGTGAGCCTAGGCTAAATGGAGCCTAATCATTTATTTGAACTTTAAATTAGAGTTAATGATTCTAGATATTTAATCAACCAATGCCTTA
>NW_007215669.1:0-717 GCF_000164805.1 Carlito syrichta
GGGTACAATTCAGGATTAGGTATACAAATGGTTGCCATACAGGTAAAGTTTGAGCCTTCCTTTGGTCCCCACTTTGTCTGGTTTGAGATCAGGAACCTTATTGATGTTGTGTCTCTTCCACCCCCACTCCAGCAGTATCCGACTACTGCCAATCCCTTTCTTACAGTATTGTGGTAAATATTCAGCATCCAATTATGAGTGAGAACATGTGGTACTCTGACCTTTGTTTCTGTGATAGATCACTAAGTATGATAGACTCTGAGTACTTCCAAGTTGCTGCAAAGTCCATATGATTATCCTTCATTATGGCTGCATAATATTCCATTGAGTGTATGTACCACATTTTTTTTACCCAATCCAGTACTGATGTGTAGCACGGTTGGTTCCATGTTTTTCCTAGTGTGAATAGAGCTGCAACAAACATGCATATGCAGGTATCTTTTTTTGTAGAAGACTTTGAGCTCCTCTGGGTATATTCCCAGTAGGGTGATTGCTGGGTCATATGGGATGTCAATTTCTAGTTCTTTTAAAAATTGTCACACTGTTTTCCATTGAGATTGGACTAGTTTGCATTCCTACCAGCAGTGTAGAAGCATTCCCTTTTCTCTGCATTCTCTCCAGCATCTATTGTTTGTTTTATTAATGATGGCCATTCTTACTGGGGTTAGGTGGTATCTCAATGTAGTTTTGATTTGTATTTCTCTGATGATGAGTGAG
>NW_007215670.1:0-755 GCF_000164805.1 Carlito syrichta
CCCCACTTTGTCTGGTTTGAGATCAGGGAACCTTATTGATGTTGTGTCTCTTCCACCCCCACTCCAGCAGTATCCGACTACTGCCAATCCCTTTCTTACAGTATTGTGGTAAATATTCAGCATCCAATTATGAGTGAGAACATGTGGTACTCTGACCTTTGTTTCTGTGATAGATCACTAAGTATGATAGACTCTGAGTACTTCCAAGTTGCTGCAAAGTCCATATGATTATCCTTCATTATGGCTGCATAATATTCCATTGAGTGTATGTACCACATTTTTTTTACCCAATCCAGTACTGATGTGTAGCACGGTTGGTTCCATGTTTTTCCTAGTGTGAATAGAGCTGCAACAAACATGCATATGCAGGTATCTTTTTTTGTAGAAGACTTTGAGCTCCTCTGGGTATATTCCCAGTAGGGTGATTGCTGGGTCATATGGGATGTCAATTTCTAGTTCTTTTAAAAATTGTCACACTGTTTTCCATTGAGATTGGACTAGTTTGCATTCCTACCAGCAGTGTAGAAGCATTCCCTTTTCTCTGCATTCTCTCCAGCATCTATTGTTTGTTTTATTAATGATGGCCATTCTTACTGGGGTTAGGTGGTATCTCAATGTAGTTTTGATTTGTATTTCTCTGATGATGAGTGAGACTGAGCACTTTTTCATGTGTCCGTTGGCTACCAGTACATCTTCTTTTGAGATATGTCTATGCATATCTTTTGCCCACTTTTTAACGGGGCTATTTGATTTTG
>NW_007215671.1:0-938 GCF_000164805.1 Carlito syrichta
GTGTGTGTGTGTGTGTGTGTGTGTGTGTGTGTCTGTGTGTGTGTGCGCGCGTGCGTGTGTGTGTGTTTGGAATTGTGGTTACTCTGGAGAATGAGGAAAAGGAATTTAGTGAAATTATTTGCTCTTTAAAAATTATGCTTATGCATTATACAAATTCACATTTAATTCAGAATTCTTACTTTTAAAATGTTGATTCCTAGAAACATTGGCATTTAGGACCCTTATATTTATCTGACTGACATTTGCAGGTAATATACATCTGTCAAACTAAAGAATTAGAAACTGAATAAATTTCATACTAGGATTTCAAATTCAGTTGACCGTGTTTTATATTATTGTGTCATTCATTCACATTTCCCTTAGCGATTGTTGAATATAAATTATAATAGCTGCACATAGATAGACCTTTCATGGAGCTTAGAGAGTAGATATCAATCTAAAAACACACTGAGTTGCTATAAGAATCTTAGCCATGTGTATCTAAACTTTCATTCTTCACTGCTAGGTGCAATTTGAGAATGAGTCTTCTCTATATTAGGAAGACATTGTAAATATGCAAATAGGCACGGAAGCCTGCATTTGTAAAGCAGTCATACTGTGCTAGCTTGTAGTCCTAAATGTTTTTAGATGGGAATTCGATTTGGAAAATTTAGCAACCCATGAAAATAAGCATTTCAAAACCTTGTGGGTGATGGTTTTTTGTTTGTTTTTAATTAAGACTGAAGAGAGTGCACAGGATGTCACACAGTAAATAGGTCCTGTCACCTTAAGTTACCAGGCACCCCATGACAGCCAATTGCAGCAGAGCTATGGATGTTCACACCACAAAATGAGTTTGCTTATCAGGCATGCAGTGAAATGTGTCTGTATCTCACAAAAATGCCTGATATTATGCTTCTTTAACTGCACGTGTAGGCCTCTTCACTGCAGTTTCAAGA
>NW_007215672.1:0-796 GCF_000164805.1 Carlito syrichta
TTAAAGATGTGGGGTACAATTCAGGGACTACTATGTGCTTCTAAAATAATGTTTATGGTTGATATTGAATATTTCTTATTTTACAGTGGCATGTTTTAGTTCTCAGAAGAACTTAGATGAGAGGTTTTAACTCTTACTTGTTACAATAAGGTAGTTCAAAGGTTCAGGATGTCTTGACCATTAAATATCCTGTTTTTGAAAAATATTAAATAGAGAAAATTAAAATTGAAAATAGCAAAGAGCATAGTTCTCATTTCATACAGAAATGTTTGACGTACTCCCACTCCCCTACTCACACATGCATGCACATATATAAAACTAGACCAAACTGTACCAGAATATTAGTTTACCCTGGGTGACAGTTTTTTTAGTAAGGACTTTATTTGCTACTTTTTATTGTTTTCTATAACATATTATATAATTGGGAATAAAATATTTGTTTTAAATAACTAATATTTAATTGCAGTTGTTTGCGGTGGAATTAATAATTAAGAACTCTGATTTCAACTCACATTTTTCTAAGTTAGTTTAATGATTTTAGAAGATGGCTATCTATAAATTCCTTTGGGTGGATAAACCTCTATGATCGGAGCTTCTGAGGTTTAAAAGCTTTATAATGGCTGTCTTAATTTGCTTGGTGGTTTTCCAGGTGTTAATGCCAAATTTACCTTTGTCTTTCTGGTTCCTGTTTCTTGTCGCATTTGTTTCAGGTTATGTCTTTCTTTCTTTTGTTGTTTTGTTTTGTTTTTTGGGTTTTTTTTGAGTTGGAGTCTCACTCTGTCACCCAGACTGGAGT
>NW_007215673.1:0-1032 GCF_000164805.1 Carlito syrichta
CTGTCTGTGTCTCTCTCTCTCTCTCTTTCTCATTTTAAAGTTGTGGAATATATGTGAGAATTTGCTGCATGAGCATATCACATGGAGGTGAGGTTTGGGCTTCTAGCAAGCCCTCTCCTAGTAGTGAACATGGTACTCAGTGGGTGGTTGTGCTCTCCTTATCCCCCTTTCCTCCCTCTTTTAGCAGTGCCTGGTATCTTTTGTTCCTGTCCTGCATCTGTATTCCCACTGTTTAGTGTTCATGCAGTATTTAATTTTTGTTTCTGAGATAGTTCACTTAGAATTATGGTCTCCAGTTGCATCCATCTTACTGTAAAGGACATGATTTTGTTCTTCTTTATGGCTATGTAGTATCCCATTGTGTTATATGTACCACATTTTCTTTATCCAGTACACTTTCAGTGGGCATCTGGGTTGCTTTCAAATTTTTGCTACTGTGCATAGCTGCAGTAAACATACGGGTGTATGTGTCTTTTTTCTAACTGTAAGAAGGAAGGCAAGTTTAGGTGGCTGCTGGCCTTAGTCCAGAATGATAGCTAAATTATTGTTTGCTGAGATGTGGGTTGGAGTGGGTAATGCTACACTCTGATGGACTGATCAGCAACCAGTTTCTACTAATATGATACTTGGGAACGGCAAGATATTTTGCTTGCATCTATTAGTATTTAAGAACATAGATTATGGGGCCAAATTACCTTAAATGCAAATCCTAGCACAGCCATGAGTAAGCTATTTAACCTCTCTGTGCCTTGGTGTCTTTTATTTGTAAGATTGTACATATCTCGGAAAGTTGTGAGGATTAAATGACTCAATACATGTAAAGTACTTAGAACAATAACTGAGACATGAACAATACTCTATAAAGTTAATCATTACAATCGTCCATATATATTTGTCTATACTCTGACTATGGAAGAAATCCAAGGAGTTACTGGTTTTGTTAAATATTATGTTCTGTGTGATAACTAATTCTGTGCTGTCACATACTGCTTTGTTAGACTGTCAAGTTATTGGTGACAAGTTTTTATCTTA
>NW_007215674.1:0-1451 GCF_000164805.1 Carlito syrichta
ATCTCTCGTCAGTGGTTTTTCAAGTGCTTCACCCATATTTGCATCTCCCTTCTTATTGCAGTCTTCTCCTTTGCCTTCATGCTGGCACCAGGTTACAGTTCTGAAGCCATGCATCATGTCACCCTTCTGTTTTAATCCTCCCATGGCTCTCTGTTTGCATAGAATCATATCTAAACTTCACATCATAGAAAATAACCTCTCCATGATGTGTTGAGCCTAAATCCTCCCAGTGCCTTTGCTCCAACCAGACTTCTTACCCTAGCTTAAGTACTGGACTCTTCCTTGTGTATGCACCCTGATACACTTTATTTTCTATCCTTGAAGACCCTTCCACCTTTCTTAGTGTGCAAAACTCTTAATCACCCATAAAGAGGTGATTTAGGACCACCTCTTCTATTAATTTTTCCCTTTTGCTTAGGCAGTCGGTTGCTTCTACATTGGGTCTCTGATACATTATTGCATGTCTTTGCTTTTTGCAGGCTTGTCTTTTACAAGACTCTAACACATTCCTTGTAGACAGAGCCCAGATCATTCTTCTTATATGAGCACCTAGTATCAGCATCAAATATCTGTTAAGTGCTTAACAGTGTTTATTGAATGAATGGGAAATAATATTTGTGAGTGATGCTGGGATGCATATTTGCCCTAATAAGACATTTCCTTGGATTTGTCAAGAACATTTTATTTCTAAACTATCATCAAATAGGATAATTACTATTAATTCTCTTTATCTTTGTTCTTAAAATTTGTCACACATAAAATACTCTGAGAATCCACCAATATAATCACAACCATCAGGAAGCCTCACTATAAATTTTGGTACTATTAATGTCATTTATGCTGTAGAGAATGTTGTTGAATGAATGCATGAGTGAATACATTTTAAAAATAATTGAAAGAATGTAATATAGTTTTATTTTTAAAATACTGAAAGTGAAATTGGATTTAGACTATCTTGACTCCTTGGGCCTTAGTTTCTTCAATACTAAAATGAGATAATAATACCCAAATCTGAGCATTAGGATGAGAATGTAATGAAAAGGTAATTAAGATTCCTTTTTATGAAAACAACAACAAAAAAGACATTGTAAAATAGAAATAATTATTTCAGCATTTATGTTTATTTGAAAGGAAAATTTCTACTTTTGATGTAACCAAGATATTGATCTCCTTCCTCCTCAAATTGTAGCTGCTTCATAACTTGGCTCAGAGAAAAAATTTCACTGAAAAGGCATAGCCTGTGTTTTGTTTTGCAGAAATCTCTATAAGTAGAACATTTCATAGATGTTTTACACAATGATAAATAGTTATTCACAGACAGATGCTGGCCATGTGTTTTCCAAGATCAATGAAAAATGCCAGCAAATGGGAAATTGGAGGGAGGGCAGAATAGATATTTCCTGAAGCAGCACACCTCCCAGTTGGAAACCTCAGAATCTTTGTACGTTTCT
>NW_007215675.1:0-1045 GCF_000164805.1 Carlito syrichta
GAGTGGCTAAACTGGTTGTGTTTCTAAATACTTTAAAAACAAGTAGAGTTGCTAATTTGTCTTACCAGATGTTCCACATCTAAACTAAATTCTCTAATCTTACAAAGTAGTCTTCCCTTGAGAATCAATTAAGCATCGGAAAAATCAGAATCCTTACCTCTGTGCAGAAACAGAACTGTGGTTAGCCTAAGCTAAGACTGGGCTAGCAAAATTCGGACTGTACTAAAACTGTGACTTGTACAAATCACAAAGCTGATCACCCTAAAGAGAGTCATCCCAAAAAGGTGGTCAGGGAGTTCATCATCTAGAACTGTAAACTCATTTTGATGAGTGACTTGGCTGGTTCGTCCCTTGATTGATTTATCCCCAATACGGCACTCTACCGGTTCCTGTCTTGAAGTGAAGAATTGCAGATCTGTGGAATCACCTAGGCAGATTTTGACAAACTCTATCTTCAGGCCCCCAAGAAGATACTGGGAGGACCCGTAAACTAAACATTGTTGAGGGACTGTTATCATTTTATTATTTTGAAATGACTTGGTCTGATCAGAAAATGTAATACGACCTCACTGTAGAAAAATTTTTAAAATATAGGTAAGAATAAAGTAAAAGTTATTTTACTTTTAAAAACTTCTCATTACCAAGAAGAAATACTCTCCACATATTCATACGTGAGGAGACCCCCCAAAAAAACAGAACTATATTTTGGAGGGAATGTCCCTTGTACTTCAGGCTTCTTCCACTAGATAAGTGTTCTAGGAACCCATCGGCATCAGTGTACCAGCTAGCGTTGTGGTGAAAGGTAATTTGTGAAAGAAATGTCCCAAGTTGTGGCAAACAGGTGAATAGTTCTTCCACCATAACAATGCCCCTTGCCCATACCGCACTGAGCATACGGCAGTTTTTGACCAAAAACAGCATGACTCCTGTGCCCCGCCCTCCCTATTCATCCAATCTTGCCCTGAGTGACTTTATTTTTTGTTTTCTTACATGAAAAAAAGCTGTCAAAGGGAAACATTTTGCTGAAGAGGCGAAACAAAAAAAC
>NW_007215676.1:0-722 GCF_000164805.1 Carlito syrichta
CTGTCACAAAAGTAGTATACTGATGGCATGACAAAACTTAAAATATAAAGCATATACTTTCTATGGACATTTGGGTGGGTCCTTCTGACCATAGAAAGTGAACTGGATAAAGAAAATGTGGTACATACACACAATGGAGTATTATGCAGCCATCAAGAAGAACAAAATCATGGCCTTCGTAGCCACATGGGCACAGCTGGAGACCCTCAGACTAAGTGAACGCTCACAGAAACAAAAACTGAATATCATATGTTCTCACTCATAAGTGGACCCTGATCACTGCTCACAGGCACGCAAGGGTGGGATCAGCAGACACTGGACACCCCGAGGGAAAAGAGGGAAGAAGGAGAGAGGTAGCACATGGTAACACACTAGGTACCAGTTCCACTATTGGGGGAGAGAAGGCTGGCTAGGAGCTCAAACTTCACCTGCATGTAACTTACTTATGTAGTAAATCCTCACTTGTATACCACAACTCTAAAATAAGTGTAAATAATCTATTTTTATATATAGTTATATACAAATATATATAAATATTTAAATATACAAATATATATGTCATTAAATAAATATATATTTATTTATCAGTTATTCCTTTTTTATCTGCTTCTATTAGGGCCCTAATGCTGTCATTTTGCATCTCAAAAAAAAATCCTTGAAGGCAGTTTGATAAATGAAATATATATGTATACATATATATATTTCATGTAACATAAAGAAGG
>NW_007215677.1:0-2047 GCF_000164805.1 Carlito syrichta
TCTCACTCATAAGTGGACCCTGATCACTGCTCACAGGCACGCAAGGGTGGGATCAGCAGACACTGGACACCCCGAGGGAAAAGAGGGAAGAAGGAGAGAGGTAGCACATGGTAACACACTAGGTACCAGTTCCACTATTGGGGGAGAGAAGGCTGGCTAGGAGCTCAAACTTCACCTGCATGTAACTTACTTATGTAGTAAATCCTCACTTGTATACCACAACTCTAAAATAAGTGTAAATAATCTATTTTTATATATAGTTATATACAAATATATATAAATATTTAAATATACAAATATATATGTCATTAAATAAATATATATTTATTTATCAGTTATTCCTTTTTTATCTGCTTCTATTAGGGCCCTAATGCTGTCATTTTGCATCTCAAAAAAAAATCCTTGAAGGCAGTTTGATAAATGAAATATATATGTATACATATATATATTTCATGTAACATAAAGAAGAGAACAAGAGAGATTGTGAAGTCACATCCCGCTAAAAACAGGGCTTGCCTGAAAACTGAAAACAAAGTTCGCCGATATTCACAGAACATCCAGCCATTCTGAATCCTGGAAGTTGTGGAAATCTTTAAAAGGGGCCTGGGAAGAACAGAGTAATAATTACAAGTCTAGATGGCAGATTAAAAGCTAAAGGACTTGGCACTAAATTCCCCTGATAAAGTTATTTGGCGAGAAACGTTGGCATTGTGGAATACTTGATCTAGTTTTCTTCCGCTTCTACTAACAAGAATAGGGGCTTAAATTGTAAACTAAAGTGCCTTCAGCCAAATAGAAGAAGAATTTCAGAACTTTTGAATCCTTACCTAGGCTTTTTATTCAGTTATCATAAGATTTCACTGGCTAGAGATAGTTAGTAAAAGCATCCTGCCACGGTGGCAAAACTTGTCCTGGGTACCCCACATCTCTGTACTATACTTGCCCTCAGGTGGGCTCTTTCTTCTCCATTTTGCAAAACATGTGCTTAGATATTTCATTTATATTGATTGCAAAAGAACAGAACACCTTAAAGCATCACTCTTCTCAAATCCATTTGCTTTTGAGTCAACGCTAATGAAATGAGGGTCTGACAGTACAATTTCAGGAGTCAACCAAACAGTTGTGAAAATACTTGAAAGGAATTTTAGAACTTTTCCATCGTTTTTCTTGAAGTATTCCACACAGACAGGCACCTAGAACCAGGACCCGGGTTGGAGTAAAATAGAAATTTGCACTTACATAAGAGACTAGGTGATCTGTTTCCTTGATGTAGTAAATTCAGCTTGTAAACATTAGTATTAACCAATATTTACTAAACAAACTGTGTGCCAAGGATTGTGTCAAGTGACATGAGGAATAAAAAGATAAAAGGCCCAGCCTCTGTTTCCCAAAAGCAAACAACTTAGCAAATATCTCTGATCTAAGGCAGAATATGAAAAGCATTTTAATGAGAATAAAACTGCAGAACTTAGGAAAGGAGACTAATTCCCACTGGAGATGTTCTAATTCATCTAAAAATCTGCTAAATATAGAATTATGTGTACAGGCGAAGAATGAGACCATAATAAAATGTACTCTAAAATAATAATAATAAATAATATGTGTTCTCAGATTATTTATAAGTAACTACAGAATTTTACAGCAACTTGAGACCCTCTTTATAGCCATCAAATGCCACTGAACTATAAATGTAAGATGTATAGTTTAATAGAATATTCTAGTTAGTAAATTCCTAACCAATTCATCCTTTATTTCTGGGACATATATTCAATCTATAGAATGAAGGTAACTAATTTTTCCTCATTCTTTTATATGCTTAATAACTTTTCTTTAGATACAGATAATAGAACATGATATAAAATTCAGAAATGTCTGACCTTAGAACAAGGTAGAAAATATAGAAAAATCAAGAATTATATACATTTTAAAAAATGAAAAGGTCTGAGAATACATTGTCATTAGATACTTATAATTTAAAAACTGTGAAAGCAGCCGGGCTCGGTGGCTCAACCTGCAATCCCGCGCCTTTGGGAGGCTGAGGTGAGTG
>NW_007215678.1:0-787 GCF_000164805.1 Carlito syrichta
ACACCCTGTTCCACCGTAAACAATCACAGTTTACCTGGAAATTCTGTGTGTGTTTATTCATGGCCTTAGCTCATAATTTAGGTTCCAGTTCTGTTCATTACACTTTTTATAAATAAGTTTGTTTGTCTTTCTCTTTTTGCCTGCTGGCAAGAATTGTCTGGCTGAGATGGTAAGGTCCCTGTGGGAAGGGCTTGGCCTTGTTGCATGAGCTCAGTCAGAAGCTGACACTTAGGACAACCATGAGAGTATGAACCAGTGCTAAAGTGCAATCTCAGAAGGCTTGAGGCTAGAACTGTGAGTGTCTTCAGCAAAGCAATATATAGGAATTGGTATCTTCCAGTGTCACAGCCCTATGTTCTTGATCATTAGAGTTTAAGGAAGAAAACGCTTTTTGTGTTCACTGTAGATCCCAGGCTATAGAGAAGCCCTGCATCAATGTCTCTGAGTGGGTGCAGACTGACCTCCTTGTTGCTTGGTCTTTTCTCCTGTCTGTTGTGTTGATAAAGGGATAGGGAAAAGTGAGGATTCTTACATTGATTAAGGAAAAAGTTTAAGTCAAGATCTTTCCCTTTTAGACAGTCTAGTGAATTTTCTCATCACACTTGAGTCAACAAACATTTATTTGAAATATTATCATCTCCAGTCTAACTTCCACCTGCTTTTGCTCTCTGGCGGTAAGGATTCCAGAGACTCTCCAGGGTTCTTTACATGAATTACATTTGAGGTTTAGATTGGGGGTAGATCTTACCTACTTCCTTCTTTGCTTCCAATCTTCTCCCCTCTGAAA
>NW_007215679.1:0-729 GCF_000164805.1 Carlito syrichta
GAGTGGGTGCAGACTGACCTCCTTGTTGCTTGGTCTTTTCTCCTGTCTGTTGTGTTGATAAAGGGATAGGGAAAAGTGAGGATTCTTACATTGATTAAGGAAAAAGTTTAAGTCAAGATCTTTCCCTTTTAGACAGTCTAGTGAATTTTCTCATCACACTTGAGTCAACAAACATTTATTTGAAATATTATCATCTCCAGTCTAACTTCCACCTGCTTTTGCTCTCTGGCGGTAAGGATTCCAGAGACTCTCCAGGGTTCTTTACATGAATTACATTTGAGGTTTAGATTGGGGGTAGATCTTACCTACTTCCTTCTTTGCTTCCAATCTTCTCCCCTCTGAAAATCACATGGCATTGCTTACTAAAGCCATTTCACTGGTTATGTTTAGAAATATATGAGGGAGACCCCAAAACCCTCAAATTTATTTATAAAAAATTGTGTATTTACTCTTACATGTTTAAACTTCAGTTGCCTTCGAAGTACTCTCCATTTGATGCAATACACCTATGGAGATGTTTTTCCACTACTCAAAACAGTTTTTGAACTTGTTAATTTTGATGCCTTTTAGTGCTTCTGCCATTTTTTGTTTCATGTCTTCCACATCGGCAAATGTTTCCCTGTGAGGACTTTTTCATCCAGGGAAACAAAAAAGAGTTACTTGAGTGAATAGAGGGTAGGATATAGGGGATCATGCCAGTTTTGGTCAAAAACTGCTGAACACTTAGGG
>NW_007215680.1:0-1176 GCF_000164805.1 Carlito syrichta
TTTCCACTACTCAAAACAGTTTTTGAACTTGTTAATTTTGATGCCTTTTAGTGCTTCTGCCATTTTTTGTTTCATGTCTTCCACATCGGCAAATGTTTCCCTGTGAGGACTTTTTCATCCAGGGAAACAAAAAAGAGTTACTTGAGTGAATAGAGGGTAGGATATAGGGGATCATGCCAGTTTTGGTCAAAAACTGCTGAACACTTAGGTGTGGGTAGGTATGCTCGTAAATCACCCATGATAAAATAGGCAAACATGTTGAAAGAATCCCCTCCCTCCCCCCCCCAAAATTAAATGAAGCTGAATGCAGCCTCTCACAATAATACTAGTTGGTACACTGAGGCTGATGGGTTCCAAGAACACTTACCTAGTGGGGGAAGCCTGTACTACAAGGGGTACTCCCTCTAAAAGACAATTCTGGTTTTTTTTGGGGGGGTCTGCCCTCATACATATATTACACATATAAATATACATAATATATATTATATGTAATACATAGCAGGTAGTAAGGTGAAGCATAAGTTAGAACTTTATAGGAGTTAGAATTACAATTATAATTACAATATTTAGCTTGCCCTGATTAATAATCTGAATAGGACTAGAAATAAATGTACTAGCCAGTATTTTCATTTTAATCTAAAATCAAATTCATGATCCATAAAAGCAGCTACTCTTTCCTAACACAAACAACTGTATCTATACTCCTAGTAATAGCCATTATTATTAGTATGTTATACTCTGGGCAGTGAGCAATCATAAAAATTCCCAACAGCTTCCATAAGAATCACTATAGCACTAATCATAAAACTGGGCTTTCCCCATTCCATTTTGGGGAATAACACAAGGAATTCCAGCAATATCAAGCATAATCTTATTAGCATGACAAAAGCTGAGTTGGGTCAAATGACCTTCCCTGGGATTGTCTGGGTTCTGTCCCTGCTTGGTCCCTGAAGTCTTGGTCACTTTTAGGGTAGCCTAGGAGTGTGCATTTCCTCTAGGCCTTACCACCCAGCAGGTCCCTGGTCAGTTGATGCTGGTGCTTTACACCCAGCAGGTCCCTGGTCAGTTGATGGTGGTGATGGTGATGTTGATGCAGATAAAATTCTATTTCGTTCAGCTGGAGTCAGCGGCACTCTGGGTAGCCCCCAGGTGATCTGTCCTTTCAGAGTCCTCTGG
>NW_007215681.1:0-2047 GCF_000164805.1 Carlito syrichta
AACACAAACAACTGTATCTATACTCCTAGTAATAGCCATTATTATTAGTATGTTATACTCTGGGCAGTGAGCAATCATAAAAATTCCCAACAGCTTCCATAAGAATCACTATAGCACTAATCATAAAACTGGGCTTTCCCCATTCCATTTTGGGGAATAACACAAGGAATTCCAGCAATATCAAGCATAATCTTATTAGCATGACAAAAGCTGAGTTGGGTCAAATGACCTTCCCTGGGATTGTCTGGGTTCTGTCCCTGCTTGGTCCCTGAAGTCTTGGTCACTTTTAGGGTAGCCTAGGAGTGTGCATTTCCTCTAGGCCTTACCACCCAGCAGGTCCCTGGTCAGTTGATGCTGGTGCTTTACACCCAGCAGGTCCCTGGTCAGTTGATGGTGGTGATGGTGATGTTGATGCAGATAAAATTCTATTTCGTTCAGCTGGAGTCAGCGGCACTCTGGGTAGCCCCCAGGTGATCTGTCCTTTCAGAGTCCTCTGGAGGACCTGTGACTGAAGATGAGGAATGCCTCCCTAAGGTCACACTGGCCAGCATCTGTTCTCCATCTGGTTCCCCTCAGTCTCTGAGGGTCTCTACTGGTCTTAGACTCATGGGTTGATGGACATATAATCAGTGGGTAATGGAATCAGAATCTTAAATCAACTTTCAAGGTCTAATCCAAACCCTTCATTCTATTGATGAGGGGACAGACCTAGGCTGGAAGATGCAGAGGAACTGAACGGAGTTTAGGATCCAAGAGTGCCAACTCATGCTTCAGGTCACTGTCTGCTGCTTCAGGGGTCCTCAAATGCCACTGATCTCAATCACCTGGGTGGTTGTTAATCATGCAGACTCCTGGGCCACCTTTATGTGATTCTATTTTAATAAATGCTCTGGGTCAGTATTGTACAATTGAAATATAATGTAAGCCATATATGTCTTTTAATTTATTTCTAGTAGCCACACAAAAAAGGTAGAAAGAAATAAGTGAAAATTTAGTAACATATTTTATTTAGTCCAACGTGGACAAATTACCATTTTAACATATAATCTAAAGTTACTAACGAGTTGTTTGACTTTTTTTGGTTATCAAGTGTTTAAAGTTTGGTGTTTTTTAATGGCACATCCTAATTTGAATTAGCCACATTTTAAGTGTTCAAATGCCACAATAGCTAGTGGCTATCATATGGACCAGTCTACAGTGGTTCCTTCCCAATCAGTGAAGCGCTTTATAAAAAGATATTAGTGACAACAAATAATGAACTCCTCATTGCTAGATTCACCCAGATATCTAGTGTTGTGAAGCTCAAAATCGGAAAGCCCTGCCACCCCAACCTTATTAAATTTTGCGGGCACCTCACTGATTCAGCACAGCAGTGGGCAGGGATGTGTTTACATAGCGAATGTATAGGAAACCATTGACCACTGGATGACACAGACCTCCTGAAGCCACACGCCACTCACAGACCAACCACTGAGCTGTGTATTTGCACATGTAAACTATTTTCAAGACCCGGAACTCCGTGTGCTGAAGGCATGGGCCCCAAATGCAGCGTTTGGTGGAATTTTCAACCAGAAGCAGCTACACAAATTTTTCCTATTTAATCTGTAAATGCATTTGGGGGATTTTTGCACATGAATCAACTCGTTTGGCTCGACAAACCTTCTCTGTGCTCTGTCTGTGCCCAGTCTCCAGTTCACAAAGGTGGTCTGTGTGTAAATGTGCAGGGGGTGGGAGGAGGTGTGCGGAAGTTCAAGGCAAATTTCTCTAAAAAATGTGGCACCTGGGAGCTGGGGAAAACGCAGGAAGGATCTCCTGTCTGAATCCTCGCTCTTTCCCATCAGAAGTGCTGTCCAAAGGGTTGAGAGTGGAAACACACTTGAATTTTATCTAATAAGATGGATGTACACAAGATGCGACTTACACCTCTGTGTTTGTCTTTAATTAATTAATGAATGTAATTAGTGATTATGAGGTATCGTCTGGACATAGACTGTTTCCCCCTCTACCTGGCTTCTTTCTGTTCCCTCCCTCAGGGAGTGGTCTCTGG
>NW_007215682.1:0-695 GCF_000164805.1 Carlito syrichta
TGATGAGGGGACAGACCTAGGCTGGAAGATGCAGAGGAACTGAACGGAGTTTAGGATCCAAGAGTGCCAACTCATGCTTCAGGTCACTGTCTGCTGCTTCAGGGGTCCTCAAATGCCACTGATCTCAATCACCTGGGTGGTTGTTAATCATGCAGACTCCTGGGCCACCTTTATGTGATTCTATTTTAATAAATGCTCTGGGTCAGTATTGTACAATTGAAATATAATGTAAGCCATATATGTCTTTTAATTTATTTCTAGTAGCCACACAAAAAAGGTAGAAAGAAATAAGTGAAAATTTAGTAACATATTTTATTTAGTCCAACGTGGACAAATTACCATTTTAACATATAATCTAAAGTTACTAACGAGTTGTTTGACTTTTTTTGGTTATCAAGTGTTTAAAGTTTGGTGTTTTTTAATGGCACATCCTAATTTGAATTAGCCACATTTTAAGTGTTCAAATGCCACAATAGCTAGTGGCTATCATATGGACCAGTCTACAGTGGTTCCTTCCCAATCAGTGAAGCGCTTTATAAAAAGATATTAGTGACAACAAATAATGAACTCCTCATTGCTAGATTCACCCAGATATCTAGTGTTGTGAAGCTCAAAATTGGAAAGCCCTGCCACCCCAACCTTATTAAATTTTGCGGGCACCTCACTGATTCAGCACAGCAGTGGGCAGGGATGTG
>NW_007215683.1:0-814 GCF_000164805.1 Carlito syrichta
ACTCATGCTTCAGGTCACTGTCTGCTGCTTCAGGGGTCCTCAAATGCCACTGATCTCAATCACCTGGGTGGTTGTTAATCATGCAGACTCCTGGGCCACCTTTATGTGATTCTATTTTAATAAATGCTCTGGGTCAGTATTGTACAATTGAAATATAATGTAAGCCATATATGTCTTTTAATTTATTTCTAGTAGCCACACAAAAAAGGTAGAAAGAAATAAGTGAAAATTTAGTAACATATTTTATTTAGTCCAACGTGGACAAATTACCATTTTAACATATAATCTAAAGTTACTAACGAGTTGTTTGACTTTTTTTGGTTATCAAGTGTTTAAAGTTTGGTGTTTTTTAATGGCACATCCTAATTTGAATTAGCCACATTTTAAGTGTTCAAATGCCACAATAGCTAGTGGCTATCATATGGACCAGTCTACAGTGGTTCCTTCCCAATCAGTGAAGCGCTTTATAAAAAGATATTAGTGACAACAAATAATGAACTCCTCATTGCTAGATTCACCCAGATATCTAGTGTTGTGAAGCTCAAAATCGGAAAGCCCTGCCACCCCAACCTTATTAAATTTTGCGGGCACCTCACTGATTCAGCACAGCAGTGGGCAGGGATGTGTTTACATAGCGAATGTATAGGAAACCATTGACCACTGGATGACACAGACCTCCTGAAGCCACACGCCACTCACAGACCAACCACTGAGCTGTGTATTTGCACATGTAAACTATTTTCAGACCCGGAACTCCGTGTGCTGAAGGCATGGCCCCAAATGCAGCGTTTGGTGGAATTTTCAACCAGAAGCA
>NW_007215684.1:0-1442 GCF_000164805.1 Carlito syrichta
TCTATGACCTTAAATTATTTTAGTGTGATACTGGAGTGGTGGTAGAGAGAAAGCCAGCGCTTTCTATCTAGCAGCTCCCCACTAATATCCACAGTTTATTCTATACTCTTCTAGGTGTCGTCTCTCCCTCTGAAGTTCCTCTCAAAAGCCACTGCATGTTCTATGCATCTAAATCTTTCTTTGCAGTGTTGTCTTCTTTGCACACTGTTTCTTGTTTTTTTCTTATGTTCTATTTACAATGTAAACAACATCTTAGTAAATACTAATCTAGAGCACCTATATTAAATTTTTATCCCAGTAACCTGAATTGATCCTCTAGTTCTTTTCTTGAATTTTTCTCCAGTTCTTTGCTCATGAATTACCCTATTGTTGATTTCCCACTGCTGTCATCCTATGTACAACTTTTCTACATCCAGTTCTCACTGTCAGCACAGGCTGCACTAACTATTAATTACATCTCCTATCACCACTGCCTGCCACCACTTTGATAGGGCTACTTTTCCTGAGAGTGGTGTCTGAGGTAGATAATCTCGGAATTTTTCCTCCTACATGTCTAAGAATGGGTGCTCAGATTCTAGTCCTGATTTACCACTATCTAAGAGAAAGACTGGTCAATTCATATTCCTTCTACAGACCTTCATTTTCTCATTTATAAAAGTGGGTAAATCTCTAAAATCCTTATGAGCTGTTTCAGCTGTTGTGTTTTATGATTTTTTAAAAGTCTCTTCCTTAGCAGTTTCAAGATGGATCTGTTGAAACAGGCCTACAGCCTCATCTGTAGAAACTCTACCTTTATCCTGCTTTTTCAGCTCAGCAATCCTTGCTCTAAGGAAACAAATCTCCAGGGCTTGGTGTCACATGTGTGAGTACACACCAGAAGTAGATAACAGATATTACAAACAATTCTTGAGTGTTACTGGCTTATTTTCATGCTGACTAAAGGACTACCGTGCTTTGTAAAACTTTAATTGTAAGCAATTTTCTTTCTAATATGTTTTTTAAATGAGTGTCCATCAGACAGTACCATTGGATATTTGGACAAAAGATCTTTTTCTGTCTTTCGGAAAATCCCTGTAATCAAATCAAGAAAGACCGGTGCTTTCTGCAGGATGGTAAAGGGGCATTATATTTGACCGTGGGACTTCCATAACATTTGACAAACATCGATGTTCTTAATAAAATCTAGCAAAATAATTAGACAATAAATAAACTAGTATTTGGGGTTTTTTTTTGCTTGTTTCCTAATGCATCCAAATTATCTCTCAGGTAATATTTTTAGGAAATTCTTATAAAAGAATGAATAAATTAATATAAATTAAATCTCAATCTCATTTGTTAGGCTGTTGGATCAATAGCATCATCTTTTGTTAAGTTTTTTTCTTTTTGAGTTGGAGTCTCACTCTATCGCCCAGACTGGAGTGCAGAGGCCGCTCCTGGCCACC
>NW_007215685.1:0-1847 GCF_000164805.1 Carlito syrichta
GCTTTCTATCTAGCAGCTCCCCACTAATATCCACAGTTTATTCTATACTCTTCTAGGTGTCGTCTCTCCCTCTGAAGTTCCTCTCAAAAGCCACTGCATGTTCTATGCATCTAAATCTTTCTTTGCAGTGTTGTCTTCTTTGCACACTGTTTCTTGTTTTTTTCTTATGTTCTATTTACAATGTAAACAACATCTTAGTAAATACTAATCTAGAGCACCTATATTAAATTTTTATCCCAGTAACCTGAATTGATCCTCTAGTTCTTTTCTTGAATTTTTCTCCAGTTCTTTGCTCATGAATTACCCTATTGTTGATTTCCCACTGCTGTCATCCTATGTACAACTTTTCTACATCCAGTTCTCACTGTCAGCACAGGCTGCACTAACTATTAATTACATCTCCTATCACCACTGCCTGCCACCACTTTGATAGGGCTACTTTTCCTGAGAGTGGTGTCTGAGGTAGATAATCTCGGAATTTTTCCTCCTACATGTCTAAGAATGGGTGCTCAGATTCTAGTCCTGATTTACCACTATCTAAGAGAAAGACTGGTCAATTCATATTCCTTCTACAGACCTTCATTTTCTCATTTATAAAAGTGGGTAAATCTCTAAAATCCTTATGAGCTGTTTCAGCTGTTGTGTTTTATGATTTTTTAAAAGTCTCTTCCTTAGCAGTTTCAAGATGGATCTGTTGAAAACAGGCCTACAGCCTCATCTGTAGAAACTCTACCTTTATCCTGCTTTTTCAGCTCAGCAATCCTTGCTCTAAGGAAACAAATCTCCAGGGCTTGGTGTCACATGTGTGAGTACACACCAGAAGTAGATAACAGATATTACAAACAATTCTTGAGTGTTACTGGCTTATTTTCATGCTGACTAAAGGACTACCGTGCTTTGTAAAACTTTAATTGTAAGCAATTTTCTTTCTAATATGTTTTTTAAATGAGTGTCCATCAGACAGTACCATTGGATATTTGGACAAAAGATCTTTTTCTGTCTTTCGGAAAATCCCTGTAATCAAATCAAGAAAGACCGGTGCTTTCTGCAGGATGGTAAAGGGGCATTATATTTGACCGTGGGACTTCCATAACATTTGACAAACATCGATGTTCTTAATAAAATCTAGCAAAATAATTAGACAATAAATAAACTAGTATTTGGGGTTTTTTTTTGCTTGTTTCCTAATGCATCCAAATTATCTCTCAGGTAATATTTTTAGGAAATTCTTATAAAAGAATGAATAAATTAATATAAATTAAATCTCAATCTCATTTGTTAGGCTGTTGGATCAATAGCATCATCTTTTGTTAAGTTTTTTTCTTTTTGAGTTGGAGTCTCACTCTATCGCCCAGACTGGAGTGCAGAGGCCGCTCCTGGCCACCGCAGCCTCGACCTGCTAGGCTCCGGCCATCCTTCCACCTCTGTTAAGTATTTTATAGAGTTTAGATTTGGGATAGAATTTTAGAAATCATATGTTTTAGTGTCTTCTGAACATGGCTGGTCATCACAATCATTCAGGAGCATGTTAAAGATAACAGATTCCTGTCCCTGAACTTAAGCCAAACAACTTAGAAGCCCTGGATAAAAAGTCTAGAATTTGTGTTTTTAATTTTTTTCCAGGTGATTATTTTGACATACGCAGCTTGGCACTAATATTTGAGAACTTTTGGTGGCCTCTGAACATTTCATTCCTGTGCTTCATCCAAGATACTCTGCTTTAACATTACCCACAAAGAGCTGTTTTCATTTCCTCTTGACTTGAAATTAGGTCATTCTCTTCTTAGTTGTTTGGTATGGAGACAGAATGTGCCTATCGGCTCTCTTCAACCTACTGGCCTTGCTGA
>NW_007215686.1:0-697 GCF_000164805.1 Carlito syrichta
GAATTGAAAAGGGGGTGAGTGTGAAAAAATTACTTATGGGTATAATGTTCACTCTGTGGGTGAATGGGTACACTAAAAACCCAGACTTCACCCATGATGCAAAATGTGCATAAAAGACATCTACACTTTTTCATGTATCTGTTGGCTGCTCATATGTCTTCATTTGAGAAGTGTCTATTCTTATCTTTTGCCTACTTTTTAATAGGGCTGTTTGTTCTTTCCTCTTTGGCACAGTTGAGTTTCTTGAGGATCCTAGATGTAAGGCCTTTGTCAGTTGCAAATATCTTTTCCCATTCTTTGGGTTGTCTCCCCACTCTCTTGATGGTTTATTTGGCTTTGCAGAAACTTCTTAGTCTGATGAGGCTCCTCTTATCATCTTATCTCTTATGGCATAGGCATTCAGGGTTTTGATCAGGAAATGTATGCCAGTTCCAATTTTCATGAGGATGTCTCCTGAGTTTTCTAAGGCTTTTACAGTTTGAAATTTTATGTTTAGTTCTTTGATTCATTTAGAGTTGATTTTTGTGTACGGTGATAGGTAGGGGTCTTGTTTTAATCTTCTGCCTGTGGTCAGTTTTCCCAGAATCATTTACTGAATAAGTTCTCCTCTCCCCAGTATGTGGAGGCTTTGTTGAAGATGAGTTGGTTGAGAAACTGAGGTTTGGTTTCCAGAATCTCTATCCTGTTCCATTGGCTG
>NW_007215687.1:0-557 GCF_000164805.1 Carlito syrichta
CCGAGTACCATATGTTCTCACTCATAAGTGGACACTGAACAATTATCATAGTGTTACCAGAAAGGGATTGGCAGTAGTGGAAAACTGCCAGGGGACGGAAGGGCACTCTTTATTCATAAAGGTACCTGATCCCAAACAGGTGAAGTGGGGGACAAAATTGAGGCCCAAACTTTACCTGTATATTGACCATTTGTATGCCTAACCCTGAATTGTACCCCACATCTTTAAAATAAAAATTAAAAAAGAAATGTGCACTTGTATGTACTGCATATACATGTTTTTACTATGTGTGTGGGTGTATGTGTGTATTTGTCATGTAATTCTACTTGATGTGTATATTTAAAGTAAGACATATGTTAATTTGAAAGCTGAGGGCACTAAAGGGTTATTTCGCCACGCACGTGTGAAGCAACCTACATGTTGCAATGCATTTATCTGAAAAGTTGAAAGCAATAAAAGATGTATGTGTTTTTAATATATAAAACTATATCAAACTTAATTCTAATCCTCTTTGCTTCCTGAGAATGCTATACAGCCTGTGTGAGTATTAATTTTTT
>NW_007215688.1:0-510 GCF_000164805.1 Carlito syrichta
GACCATTTGTATGCCTAACCCTGAATTGTACCCCACATCTTTAAAATAAAAATTAAAAAAGAAATGTGCACTTGTATGTACTGCATATACATGTTTTTACTATGTGTGTGGGTGTATGTGTGTATTTGTCATGTAATTCTACTTGATGTGTATATTTAAAGTAAGACATATGTTAATTTGAAAGCTGAGGGCACTAAAGGGTTATTTCGCCACGCACGTGTGAAGCAACCTACATGTTGCAATGCATTTATCTGAAAAGTTGAAAGCAATAAAAGATGTATGTGTTTTTAATATATAAAACTATATCAAACTTAATTCTAATCCTCTTTGCTTCCTGAGAATGCTATACAGCCTGTGTGAGTATTAATTTTTTCCACTGTATATTGAGATAATATCCAACTGGTAGAGCTACCCTATAAATTATAATTACAAGAACTCAGCCTTAAACTTTAAAAAATATTGGGGGCTGACATAGGTAATAAGGATTAAGTGAAATAATACATAGTAATA
>NW_007215689.1:0-1197 GCF_000164805.1 Carlito syrichta
GGAGACTGAGGTCTCTGCTCTGTCTATCTCGTGTCTCTCTTGTCTCTCTCTCTGTCTGTCTCTCTCTCTCTCTTTACATATGTATAGGGAGAGAGTGTCAGGGACAAAATCCTCTTATCCACTCTCTGCCTTCCATCATTTAAAAAAAAGTGAGAGTTCATAAGCTCGCATGTTAATTATCCCCACTGTAAAGACTGGGCGTTTCAGCATATATGAGCCATGTCTCATGGTTCCTGACCCAGTACTTAATAGTGAATTCACACACACATAATTTGGAATAAAGAAGTCCTGGTAGACAAGACTTAGTACACTATTTGTATACTAATAAGAGTCAGTAAGCCTAATTTACTTTCTAAAGCCTTTAAAATGATAGTTTTAGAAAAAAATTTAATTGTGCAAAGCACAACATGCTATATTTTTCAAACAGAAGAACCCTTATGTCATGGAACCAATGGCTTACAAGGATTTGTAAAACCTGTATTGCTGATGTTAAAATTTTGGGGTCAATACCTGAAACTTCTTCAACCTCTGGAGTCCCTGATTCTGCTTCCCGCTGCCTGGCCTTCACACATTCCCTTGCTGCTGGAAGAGACAGTGGATGTGGCGCCTCTTGGCACATGTGTGATGCCAGGAGCCGGGATTCGTCCAAGAGGATGACGATCCTGCAGAGGGTCTCAGCATTGGTGCTCAGAAAGCCCCTGGCTGCAGCCCAAACTGTGGTCTCACCATTCCAGATGGGCTGGTTTGGGCTTGCACGCCTTAGCTGATGGCTCTGGGAAGCTTATGGGTGAGGGGGACTCTTTCCAACTTGTGACGGATGCATGTGCACGAGTGGACCCTTGTTTCCACATGTTTTGGACAAATGCACACTTTCTGGTCTAACATGCAGGAACACGTGAGCTCAGCAGTGATTGAAGTGCTGAGAGAAAAGATGGTCCTTCCCTGAGTATTTTCCAGACTTTGAGTTTTCCTAGTATTGATATGTGGAAATAATTAAATGGGAGCCTATCCAGTGAGGTGTCTCTAATACCCTGGGTTCCTAGCTATGTGAAATCTAACTCTTAATTTAAAGGAACTTGAAGGTTAAGCCCAGCCCATCACAGGGAGCCAGGAAGGCATGAGTTACAGCATCCTGAACTTTCTTTCTTTTTTTTTTGAGTTGGAGTCTTACTCTGTCGCCCAGACTGGAGTGCAGTG
>NW_007215690.1:0-1676 GCF_000164805.1 Carlito syrichta
CTTAAATTCAATATTTAGATCTTTTCCCTCAGTAACTGAAGATGTAAAATTTGTTTTATAGCTTATAAAAATATACATGGTTGTCATTTTTAACATTTTAATAATTTTTAATTATGTTGACTGCTAATGCTTGAGGATTCCTGAATTTTTTAATTAGAAAAAATTGCATTTTTAAGTACATGTACATTTTGAACAAAGTAAAAGCATGTTGTGCATTAGAACAACATAGTTTAAATATTGTTGTTATTATTGAAGCATCTGATTTTTTTTAAGACATACAAAGATGTTGAGAAAACATCTTGATTTTTTGGTAAAATACATTGGATGGTTGCTTATTTAAAGAAATCAAACAAAGTAGAAGTACAAAGTCACATTTTTTTTTACCCTCTGGTTGAAATTCTAACAGGGTCCTCACATGTTTAGGCACATGATTAACTATACTCTAGGTCCTGAATCCCTTCTCAAGTAGACTGCTGAAAAGTCCAAGCTTTATCACCTTGATTATGATTTTGAGTTTATTCATATTGACTGAGGGACAAAAGCATCTATCTTTATCTGATAGCTATCTTTGATCATATTCAAACTTGTATCCAAAGGTCATATCCAAACCTGAAATTATATAGTGGTATCATTAAATCTTAGGTAATGACACTACAAAATATCTATTATGGCTTTGGTAAAAAATGCTGGCTTTGCTGTTGTATTTTTTTATTTTATAGATGCCTTTAATGACTATTTAGGCTATGTTGTGTATTTAGATTTCTTGTTCTATGTTAATATTTTATGATACAAGTCATTTTTGGATGACAGTACCCAATGGCTAAGTAATAAAAAGTTTATCCAAGATCCTTAGCCCAATCAAAATATGGGCAATTCTCAAAGGTGGCCTTCATCATGCAATAGAATTCAGCCCCATAGAAGACACATTTCTACTTTTAATTATAGAAAATTTCCCACAGATAAATAAGGCACATTCTGGAGACATCATTGACTGTTTCATTTGATTGAAGACAGAGCTGTCACCATATATTTCACTGTGGTCTTAAAATTTAATCAGGATTCCTGCGTAATGGGTTACTAGCCTCACTTCAAAGACTCCTAGTAGTGGTGCTGAGTTATTTAAAGCCCATTAAAAGTGTTTATCATGATTTAGAAAGGCATGTTCATGAAAAACCTATTAAGTGTGTTTATTGTATTGACTTCTTCCTGTATAAACTCAGCCTTGTTATAAATCAAAAGGTCTCAAAGAACAGATTTAGATGTTTATCTCCAGGCATTTATGAATAAGAGTCATTCCAGGGTAATTTCTTCTCTAAGAATGATTTTTACTTCCAAATGTATTTGAGAATTTTTACGTGGGTTAAATCAGGCACTTAGTATAGAAAATTACATCAAAATCCTCGTTTTGAGAATGTTATGATCATGGTTCCCATTTTTTGTTTTATTTATTGTTATTATTGTTGCTATTTTAATTCTGCATTGGTGAAATGTGACAGATACTTAGTAACAGGCTTGAGATATAAATATGATAAAAACAGATGTGGTTCCTGATCTCAAAAAGCACCTGGAAAGGGTGCGGTTTTGTTATTTATCTGTATTTTGTTTTATAGATTTCCACATGTATATGTGGAGTAATTTTGCATATTTGTGTATTGAGAAGCTACTGACATTCATTC
>NW_007215691.1:0-697 GCF_000164805.1 Carlito syrichta
TGTTTAGGCACATGATTAACTATACTCTAGGTCCTGAATCCCTTCTCAAGTAGACTGCTGAAAAGTCCAAGCTTTATCACCTTGATTATGATTTTGAGTTTATTCATATTGACTGAGGGACAAAAGCATCTATCTTTATCTGATAGCTATCTTTGATCATATTCAAACTTGTATCCAAAGGTCATATCCAAACCTGAAATTATATAGTGGTATCATTAAATCTTAGGTAATGACACTACAAAATATCTATTATGGCTTTGGTAAAAAATGCTGGCTTTGCTGTTGTATTTTTTTATTTTATAGATGCCTTTAATGACTATTTAGGCTATGTTGTGTATTTAGATTTCTTGTTCTATGTTAATATTTTATGATACAAGTCATTTTTGGATGACAGTACCCAATGGCTAAGTAATAAAAAGTTTATCCAAGATCCTTAGCCCAATCAAAATATGGGCAATTCTCAAGGTGGCCTTCATCATGCAATAGAATTCAGCCCCATAGAAGACACATTTCTACTTTTAATTATAGAAAATTTCCCACAGATAAATAAAGCACATTCTGGAGACATCATTTGACTGTTTCATTTGATTGAAGACAGAGCTGTCACCATATATTTCACTGTGGTCTTAAAATTTAATCAAGATTCCTGCGTAATGGGTTACTAGCCTCACTTCAAGACTCCTAGTAGTGGTGCTGA
>NW_007215692.1:0-807 GCF_000164805.1 Carlito syrichta
GACACAGGTGACACCAAAGTATTTCATGTTGTTAAATTATAATTTGGCATGAATATCTAAAAATTAACTTGATAATTCATTAGGCTTTACATATCTCACTTCAATTTCAGTTCCTTTATTAAATAAGGTAGATATTACTATTCCTGTCTTTACAACTAAGGAATCAAACTAAGTGAGGTCATGTGATTTGTCCAGGCTCATTCAGCCACTTAGTGGCACAGTGGCTCTGTGTTGATGTGAGAAATAGTTGACTGACCTTAGTAAAGATACACCAGATTAACAGAACCCCATTCTAAAGCCTCCTTATCTAAAAAGCAAGAAAATAACCCGGGCTTATGGGAAATTGGGGCTTATTCATATTTAGACAGACAGAAAGCAAATATTTGTTATAGAGAATTGAATATGGTATTACATTAATGATGTGCATGATATCCAGACTATGTTATTATAAATAGCTTGTTTACTAACTGAGCATATTGAAATGAATTTGGGTTTCTATATCTTAAATTACCAGTTCCCAGTTGATACCTGACATTCTACCTTATTCATTCATTTCTTTCCTTTAAGCAAACCCTAGACATTTATTCATTCTTATTCTCCCTCTGTCTCTCTCTGTCTACCTGTCTCTTTCTAATTCTCTCTCTCTGTGTGTCTCTCTCCACTCTCATCTTCCCTCTCTCTCTTCTTTTTCCATTTCCCTTCTTCTCTCAAATGTGACATTGCCTAATTATTAACACCTTAACAATGTATCAACAATAAGTACATTGGTTCAGTTCAAGAGAATATAGCTTAACTTAATTCTGATCA
>NW_007215693.1:0-931 GCF_000164805.1 Carlito syrichta
AGATCTAGGTTGTGTGCTCCTTATGAGAATCTAATGGCAGATGAGTCCTCCCTATCCCCACCCCCGTCCATGGAAAAATTGCAAACACCCAAATGTCAAAAAGGTTGGGTTTTGCTGGTGTAGAGAACGAAGCTTAAAAAACAGTATACCCTAAGGGGAAAGGGAGCAAAACTCTACAGTGTGAAAACTGAAAACAGGGTAGCATGTTCCACGTCCCTGCGGATCTGTCTCTTACTTCAACAGTGTTGAATGGAACAGATCTGGGGACTCCCTCTGTTTCAGCCTCCCCCTGCCCTCCATTCTCCTCTCCGCTTGCAACCTCCGAGACCACCTTCTGGGCCACCTCCTGTTTCTAGGACCAGCGAACACTGTTTTTGCAGGTAGCTCCCTCTTGACCACCAACCATGAGCTCCCAGGTTCGCCAGAATTATTCCACTGAGGTGGAGGCAGCCGTCAACTGCATGGTCAATTTGCACCTGCGGGCCTCCTACACCTATTTTTTTTTTCTGGGCTTCTATTTTGACTGCCACGATGTGGCTCTGGAAGGTGTGGGCCCTTTCTTTGGTGAATTGAAGGAGAAGCCTGAAGACACCCAGTGTTTCTTGAAGCTGCAAAACCATTGTGGCAGCCATGCCTCCAGGATATCCAGAAGCCCTCTCAAAATGAGTGGGGTAAAACCCTGAATGCCATGGAAGTCACCATAACCTTGGAGAATAACCTGAACCAAGCAAGCCCTTTTGGACCTTCATGCCCTGGGACCTGCCTGCCAAGCCCCCCATCTCTGTGACTTCCTGGAGAACCACTTCCTGGATGAAGAAGTGAAACTCATCAAAAAGATGGGCCCACCTGACCAACCTTGGCAGGCTGGCCAGGCCGACCCTGGGCTGGGCCAGTTTCTCTTCGAAAGGCTCACCCACAAGCACGACTAGGA
>NW_007215694.1:0-375 GCF_000164805.1 Carlito syrichta
TCACTATGTAATCCACATAGTTAACAATTTTATTCTGAAATCATTGGTTGATTGTAAACAAGTATCTTATTTAGGGATCATTTTCATAAGAAAGGAAAGTTATTTTCAAAGGCATTCTTTGACATTGCCTGGGTTAAAAAAAACAAGTTCTAGAAACCTTCTGAATAAAGCAACCCAAAGCAGAAATAAGTGATCAACTAAGAGTTTCTTATTTCTTTTAAAGCAGTGTAAAATTATGCCACTAGCCGGGCTCAGTAGCTTAGCCTGTAATCCCAGCGCTTTGGGACGCTGAGGCGAATGGATTGCCTGAGCCCATAGGTTCAAGACCCGCCTGAGCAACTTGGCGAAACCTCATCTCTATAAATAAAAAATTAG
>NW_007215695.1:0-503 GCF_000164805.1 Carlito syrichta
TCCTTTTTCTTACCTCATTTTGCTTTCAGGGAGCAAACTTACACCCCCACTGCATGGACATATTGCAATACAGTGGGAAGGGGGTTCCAGAGTACCCAAACACCTATCGGTGGATACTGGCATCTGCAGATAATTCTTGAATCACAGCTCCCCCCCTCAAATAAATTTCAAAACTGAAAAAAGTATAGCCCCCACACACAGTTCAGCCTCAGAGCAAAACAAAGCTAGAGGATTCCCATAAGGAAGAACAGGAGATTGAGCAAACAGAAGTAAAAGCAATCCCACCATCCCTGAACAACAGAATTAAAGAAGGGGGGAGGGGAAAGGGAAGGAAAATCTACACAAATGAATAAAAACCAAAAGAAGAATATGGGTCTCACACACACCCCTGGGAGATCAGATACTAAGAAAATAGACTTCAGAATGCAAAAAATGAAGAACCTCCAGAATGATGGGTCACATACTACAAACCCAGACATCAAGACATTAATAGAGAGAATAAA
>NW_007215696.1:0-751 GCF_000164805.1 Carlito syrichta
TTCAGGTATAGAATCATGTCATCTGCAAAGAGAGATAACTTCCTCTTTTCCTATTTGAATACCCATGATCACCTTCTTTTCTCTGATTGCTCTAGCTAGGACTTCCAAAACTATGTTGAACAGGAGGGGTGAGAGTGGGCATCCTTGTCTTGTTCCAGTTTTCAGGAAAAATGGTTCCAATTAGTGTCTGTTAGCAGTATGCTGGCTGGGGATTTCTCATAGATGGCTCTTACTATTTTGAGGTATGTTTCATCTGTGCCTAGATGTTCAAGGGTGTTTATCAAAAAAGGGTGCTAGCCGGGCTCGGTGGCTCAGCCTGTAATCCCAGCACTTTGGGAGGCTGAGGTGAGAGGATTGCCTGAGCCCACAGGTTCGAGACCCGCCTGGGCAACTTGGCGAGACCTCATCTCTACAATAAATCAAAAAATTAGCTGGGCATGGCAGTGCACGCCTGTAATTCCAGCTACTTAGAAGGCTGAGGTGGAAGGATCACCGGAGCCCAGCAGGTTGAGGCTGCAGTGGCCGGGAGCGGCCACTGCACTCCAGTCTGGGTGACAGAGTGAGACTTCAACTCAAAAAAAACAAAAACAAAAAAACAAAAAAAAAGGGGTGCTGGATTTTATCAAAAGCTTTTTCTACATCTAATGATATAATCATGTGGTTTTTGTTTTTACAACTGTTGATGTATTTAATTATGTTTATGGTCTTACAATGTTGAACCAGCCTTGCATCCTGGGATGAAGCCTACTTG
>NW_007215697.1:0-519 GCF_000164805.1 Carlito syrichta
AAATGTCAGACCTGAAACCATAAAAATCCTAGAAGAAAATCTAGGAAAAACTCTTCTGGACATTGGCCTAGGCAAAGAGTTTATGGCTAAAACCCCAAAAGCACATTCAACTAAAACAAAAATAAATAAGTGGGACTTAATGGAAGTAAAAAGCTCCTGCACAGCAAAAGAAATAATCAACAGAGCAGATAGGCAACCTACAGAATGGGAGAAGATATTCACAAACTATACATCTGACAAAGGACTGATGCTGTTGCCTTGGGTAAGTTACCTACAATGATAGAATCTCCAAGAGTCAGAAGGGACCTTAAAAGTCATGTAGTCCAACTTCCATAAGAGAGTTTTGGGCCTGCATATGTGTATCAACTTAGTGTGAAATGCGCAGTGTACAAAGACTACTTCCTCATCTGGTAGCCTGCTGGGAAAGTATGATGAGTCATTGCATGGGAAAGACCTCCAAAAGTTCATACGTTCCAAACAAAAGAAACATATTTCATTTAGTGCTCTCATTTAGACACA
>NW_007215698.1:0-2127 GCF_000164805.1 Carlito syrichta
TCCTGCACAGCAAAAGAAATAATCAACAGAGCAGATAGGCAACCTACAGAATGGGAGAAGATATTCACAAACTATACATCTGACAAAGGACTGATGCTGTTGCCTTGGGTAAGTTACCTACAATGATAGAATCTCCAAGAGTCAGAAGGGACCTTAAAAGTCATGTAGTCCAACTTCCATAAGAGAGTTTTGGGCCTGCATATGTGTATCAACTTAGTGTGAAATGCGCAGTGTACAAAGACTACTTCCTCATCTGGTAGCCTGCTGGGAAAGTATGATGAGTCATTGCATGGGAAAGACCTCCAAAAGTTCATACGTTCCAAACAAAAGAAACATATTTCATTTAGTGCTCTCATTTAGACACATGTTACCTTTTAGGAGCACTTTCATAGGTTTCTTCTAATTCCTGGTCTTTATCCTCAGTGGCCTCTTTATTGAATCCTCATTTTGATGGTTTTGTTGTTGTTGTTGTTTTGAGTTGGAGTCTCACTGTTTTGTTTAGACTGGCACCATCATGGCTCACCGAAGCCTCAACTTCCTGGGCTCAGACAATCCTTTTCATCAGCCTCCAGAGTATCTGGGACTATAGCGCATGCCACCATACCCAGTTCATTTTTAAATTTTTTGTAGAGACAAAGTCTAGTTATTTGCCCAGGCTGGTCTTGAACTCCTAGACTAAGCTACCCTCCTGCCTCGGCCTCCTAAGTTGTTGGAATTATAGGTGTGAGTCACTGCACCCATACTTGATTTTTTTAAAATTGTGGTAAAATATATATATAACATACAATTTACCTTTTTAATCATTTTTAAATGTAGTTTGGTGGCATAAGGACATTGTATTTTTGTGTAGGCATCATCACCATTCATTTCCAGCACCTTCTCATCTTCTCCATTTGAAACTCTATACGGACTCACCCATTAAACACTATCCCTCATTTTCCCCTCTCAGCAGCCCTTGACAACTACCATTTTACTTTCTGTCTCTATGAATTTGACTACTCTGAGACTCTCATGTAAGTGGAACCAAACAATATTTGTCCTTTTTTGACCAGCTTATTTCCCTTAGCACAATGTCTTCTGGTTCATAGCGTGTGTGAGAGTTTTCTTCCTTTGTAAGACTGAATAATATTCCACTGTATGTCTATACCACATTTTGTTTCTCAATTCATCAGTCAATGAGCACTTGGGTTGCTTCTGCCTTTTGTCTATTGTGGATCATGCTGTTATGAACATGAGTGCACAAATATCTTCTAGAGATCCTGTTTTCAATTCTTTTGGATATATACCCAGAAGTGGAATCACTGGATCGTATGGTAATTCTCCATTACATTTTTCTGAAGAATTACCATATTATTTTCCACAACAGCTGAAACATTTTACTTTCCCATCAGCAATGCATAAGGACTCCAATTTCTTCACATCCTAGCCAACACTTGTTATTTTCTGGGTCTTAAAAAATAATAGCCATTCCTCAAGGCTGCCATGACCTGTGATCGTGGTGATCATACCACTGCATGTCAGCCTGGATGACAGAGTGAGACCCTGACTCAAAAATAAATAAATAAATAGATAAATAAATAAATAAAATTGTCATTAAA
The DNA here is from genome assembly GCF_000164805.1 of Carlito syrichta. Classification (NCBI taxonomy): domain Eukaryota; kingdom Metazoa; phylum Chordata; class Mammalia; order Primates; family Tarsiidae; genus Carlito; species Carlito syrichta. Next base: position 1,599 of record NW_007215698.1, read on the forward strand.
AGTCGTCATTCTAAGGGAATTTCATTTTGCTTTAATTTATTTTTGAATTGGAATCTCACTCTGTTGCCTAGGCTAGAGTACAGTGGCATGATCTTGGCTCATTGCAACCTCCTCCTCCCAGGCTCAGGCAACCTTTCCGCCTCAGACTCCTGAGTCGCTGGTACTACAGGCGCATACCACCACGCCTGGCTAATTTTTTGATTTTTTTCTAGAGACGATGTCTCACTATTTGCCCAGGCTCGTCCCGAACTCCCGGGCTCAAGCAATCCTTCTACTTTGGCCTCCCAAAGTTCTGGAATTACAGGAATGAGCTACCGAGCCTGGTCTCATCTTGATATTTTAATGCCAAAATATTTTTGATATCATATGAGTTCAGTTGTGCTGTCCCCCGCAAAAATACTAAAGATCCATGAAAGTCCCAATATCCACCCCCCATACCATTATGATCGTAATTAAAAATAGGGTTGCTGGCCAGGCTTGGTGGCTCAGCCTATAATCCCAGCACTTTGGGAGGCTGAGACAAGTGGAT
>NW_007215699.1:0-899 GCF_000164805.1 Carlito syrichta
AATATTAGGTATTCCCATTTTTAAAATCCCCTTAAGCCATTTCTGCCACCAGAGGAGTTGTACTGACTATTTTTCTCATTTGCTTACTCATTAACCCCTGTAACACCTCTGGGTTCTTTCTCCTCCAACTTCTCTTCCTTTTCTTACTGGTTAGATTGAGCTACCCCTTAAAATTCCTGTACATTTGTAGGCAGAGCAATTTGGCTACCTTTTACCCTCTCCCAACCATGCCCTAAGATCATTCCATGCCCTAAGATCATTTAAGGGGCATCATTTCACACCCCAAAATGATCCAGCAAGGTCTTCTGCTAACTGTGCTGTCCAATACTTAAGTTTAAATCTAATTCAATTATTTAGTCACTCTTGCTGCATCTATTTTATTTTAATTAATTAATTTATTTTGCTGGGACTACAGGTGCATGCCACCACCCAGGCTAGTTTTGTTGTTGTTTTATTTGTCTGTGTAGAGATGAGGTCTTACTATGTTGTCCAAACTGGTCTTGAACTCTTGGCCTCAAGCGATCCTCCCACATCAGCTTCCCAAAGTGCTGGAATTACGGGCATAAACCACCATGCCCGGCCACTCTAGCTGCATTTTAAGTGCTCAATAGCCACCTGTGGCTAGTGGCCACTGTGCTGGACAGTGTAGATAGCACAGAGTTCTCTTGGATAGCATCACAGCTAAATCAAGGTCAATCTCTCCCCAAGGTCATTGGCTATTTAACTAATACTTTTTCCTGTTTACTTCCTTAATGTTTATTGAGCCCTTATGCTGTGTAAGACACTTTTCACATGTTGTCTCATTGCATCCTCATAACAGTTCTTTAAAGTGGATAGTACTTTCCTCCTTGTACGGGAGAGGAGCCTGACATTCAGCTAGTCAGTGCAGCTGGTCCATG
>NW_007215700.1:0-672 GCF_000164805.1 Carlito syrichta
AAGAATATTTTCCCAGAGGTTGGAATGTGTACTTTGCTGTGTTGGGTGCCATTGTTTCTGGCAGCTGGCAAGGCAGAAACGTGTGTGGAGGGAGAGAGAGAGGCCTCCTCTGAGGGCCACCAGCAGTGAAAGCCGACTTGGGTAGTGAAAGAGCTCCCCATTCCTCCTACGCACCCTGCTACTCTGCTGAGCACGCCGGACCACAGCCTCTCCCTCCTGCTTGGGAAAACCTGTGTTTCTGCAGGTTGAGCTGGGAAAGACCCATTTCTATCTGCTCCTGGGGCTCGATGGTGGCACCATCTCCTGGCCCCTTCTCAGGATGCAGCCCACCAGTTGGCTCCATCCATGCTAGCAGCAATGACAGCACCTGGGAACTCATTAAAAATGCAGATTCTTGGGTTCCATCCCAGACTTACTGAACCAAAAACTCTCTGGGTGGGTCCTGGCAGTCGTGTTTGAACAAACCCCTCACATGATCCTGATGCATGCTAAAAATTTAGGAATCACTGATTTAAACAACCCAACTACCCACCGTTTGTTCATTCATTAAGTCAATAATTATTCATAAACATCTTCTAGAAAACATGTATACCAAGAAAGCAAAATAGCCATGACCCTACACACACACACACACACACACACACACACACACACACACACACACACACAGAA
>NW_007215701.1:0-991 GCF_000164805.1 Carlito syrichta
CCAGCCTGGGCAAAAGAGTGAGACTCCAACTAAAAAAAAAAAACAATTCCCTTGGCCATAAAAATAAATCAACAGACAAATAAATAGGATTTTTTTTGGTAATAATAATGGTAATACCCATTGAGCACTCAACTAAATGTTAAGCAGTGTTCCAGGTAATGGAATTAGGGTGGCCAAGAAAGTTATTACCACCTTGGAAAGTCCCTCTTCTGGTCTTTAGCTTTGCAGACCTGGGAATTGGATTTTATGAGTTCCATCTCAACTTATCTAACTCATGCCTATCAGATTCACAAGAAAATATACTAACCAGAATGGCAATATGCCTATTTACAGGTTTTTTTTGTTTGTTTGTTTGTTTTTGAGTTGGGGGTCTCACTTTGTTGCCCAGGCTGAAGTATAGTGGCACAATCACAGCTCACCACATCCTTGACCTCCTGGGCTCAGGTGATCCTCCCGCCTCAGTCTCCAGAGTAGCTGAAATTATAGGCATGTATCACCACGCCTGCTAATTTTAAAAAATGTAGAGACAAGGTCTTGCCATGTTACCTAAGCTCCTCTCAAACCCCTGGGCTCAAGCAATCCTCCCACATTGGCCTCCCAAGGTGCTGGGATTACAGGCATGAGTCATCATGCCCAGTCTTCAGTCAAATGTGTGTGGAATGGTTGCGGGTCATATTTGGAGTCAGCACCTCCTACTTCTTTATGAAAATCTGTGGGAGAAACCAACTTGGTCACTTGATGGGATGAAATCAGAGCAAGGTGCCTTGGATGAAGGTGCTGAAGCATGCTTGTTTGTTTTGTTTTGTTTTTTTGAATTGGAGTCTCACTCTGTCACCCAGTCTGGAGTGCAGTGGCACACTCATGGTCACCCCAGCGGCGACCTGCTGGGCTCCGACAATTCTTCCGCCTCAGCCTTCCAAGTAGCAGGAACTATAGGCACGTGCTACCACACCTGGCTAATTTTTTTCTGGGCTGGTCTCGAACCCATGGG
>NW_007215702.1:0-852 GCF_000164805.1 Carlito syrichta
TTTGAGTTGGGGGTCTCACTTTGTTGCCCAGGCTGAAGTATAGTGGCACAATCACAGCTCACCACATCCTTGACCTCCTGGGCTCAGGTGATCCTCCCGCCTCAGTCTCCAGAGTAGCTGAAATTATAGGCATGTATCACCACGCCTGCTAATTTTAAAAAATGTAGAGACAAGGTCTTGCCATGTTACCTAAGCTCCTCTCAAACCCCTGGGCTCAAGCAATCCTCCCACATTGGCCTCCCAAGGTGCTGGGATTACAGGCATGAGTCATCATGCCCAGTCTTCAGTCAAATGTGTGTGGAATGGTTGCGGGTCATATTTGGAGTCAGCACCTCCTACTTCTTTATGAAAATCTGTGGGAGAAACCAACTTGGTCACTTGATGGGATGAAATCAGAGCAAGGTGCCTTGGATGAAGGTGCTGAAGCATGCTTGTTTGTTTTGTTTTGTTTTTTTGAATTGGAGTCTCACTCTGTCACCCAGTCTGGAGTGCAGTGGCACACTCATGGTCACCCCAGCGGCGACCTGCTGGGCTCCGACAATTCTTCCGCCTCAGCCTTCCAAGTAGCAGGAACTATAGGCACGTGCTACCACACCTGGCTAATTTTTTTCTGGGCTGGTCTCGAACCCATGGGCTCAGGCAATCTACTCGCCTCAGCCTCCCAAAGTGCTGGGATTACAGGCTGAGCCACCAAGCCCAGCTGTATTGCTGGAGCATATTAAAGCGTTGTAGAACCAGATGCTCTCTCATTTTCAGAATGGGTCAGAACACCAGACCTGAGATGGGTCAGAACACGGGCGCATGATGAGTTCCCATGAAAGGAGTGCTCACATGAACCCTCGGGGCACACTT
>NW_007215703.1:0-18492 GCF_000164805.1 Carlito syrichta
GATTTCCCTTGTAGAGGGCTTCAGACACCGGGTTGCCCGGTCGCCATCTTGCCGCCCACCCCTTGATGATTTACTTAAGTTTTTCTTGCATTATAGGGAGGAAACTCATATCTCATGACTCATGGAAATAACTGAGTTATTTAGGTTTTCTTTTAAAAAAGTATTGATAAATATAAAACAAAATTTAAAAGAAACCCTAGAAAGCAATAACAATGGAACTAAAGATTTAAAGAATTCAAAGGTGAATGTAGCAGAAGCTTATTTTTCTTAGGATTAATCAACTTAGCAGGGAAGAATTCATGTAAAGAAAACTTAAAAATAGTGATTAAGGTTTAAAAATGACTGATTAATTTTGACTGGTAAAAACTTAGCAATGTATTTTCTACCTTATAATATGTGAGCCACCATTCTTTCAAATAATATTTATTAATCACCAGTTTTGTGGCACATTCTGAAGGCATTGGGTTAAAACAGTTCAAAATAAAAATTCCCAACTCTCATAGAGCACTCTATGAGGTAAGTAAGATACGTGATTAAATATAGCAATGATGATGATAAAATTATAACTAATACAGTATTCATTTCCTTGGTACTGTTCTAAGCACATCAAGCATATCAAATTATTTAATCTTCATGGCAATACTATGAAACAATTACTAGTAGCATTCTCATTTTATAAATATGGAAATTGAGACTTTCTGTTCAGTAATTGTCCACAGTCACACAGAGCTGTTATAATAAGTTATATAAAAATAAATTGCTGCATAGTAAAAACAAAAATAAAACATTATAGGTGAGAATGAAATGTGACAAGGATGAGGGAAATTATTACTTTATATGAAGTTGTAGTCATAGAGAGTCACACTGATATAATGACATTTGATCATAAATCTGAAAGAATCAAGGGAATAGTACCTAGTAGAAGAAAATGGCACAGGCAGAGGGAAAAATACAGGTGGGTATTTGCCTAATGCATTCAAGAGACAGAAAATTATACCCATGGCAGAGTGAGTAAAGAGTATATCAGGAGAAGTAAAATTGATAAGTCAATAGGCTTTGACTTTGAGTAAGATGGGAAGGCTTTGAATAGAAGAGAAGCATGGTCTGATTTGTGCTTTAAAGTGGTCATTCAGACATTAACGAAAATAAACTGTTACAGACAAGGGAGAAAGTAAAGAGGTCAATTTGGAGGCAACTAATTGAATTGAGTCAATAGACTGTAGTGGCCTGGATTTGGTAAGAATTAAGGTATGCACTTTGATTGAAATGTGGGTATACGATTTGCTGATGAATTATGTGAGAGGTAAGAGAAGAGATGAGTCAAGTGGGACTCTAAGTTTATGTGTAGCCCTAAAGATACTGGAAGGATACTCTAACCATTTGCTGACACCAAGAAGCCTGTTGGAGAAGCTGGTCAACAAAGGCAAAAACAGAAGAGAAAAGGGCATTTCTTTATCGGTATTGAGGGTAAACTACAACACACAAGGGAAGAACTGGTTTTAGATAAAGGTTCAGAAAGTTAATGTGTTGTAGCATAAAGGAAGGCAGAATCTATGGGCAAAGATGAAGGTAAATTGGTTAATGGTACTACATGAAAATTCTATTGTGAATTGCTTCCATTTTATTATTGAAGTAGGAAGCCAAGTCATTAGGTAAAAGTGAGTTATGTGGGGCAGGGTGGGGGAGAAGAGGAAATGTTGGAGGTATGAAACTAGAGAAGTAATCTCTGACCAAAAAACAAGAGAAGAAAATAGACTAGGAAAGTTTATTTTCCTCCTTAACCATATTCAGATTTTCAAGTTTAAACTCAGAGTAGGTAAAGTGCTATATTAAGTAGTGCACACTTTTCCCCATTCATATTATTGTGAAGAAATAGAATAGGAAGAAACTTGAGTATGCATGTAATTAGTGGCTCTAATGATGACTATGTAAAGCAAGCAAGGACAGAAATTATGGCATGAAATAGACATGAGGGAGTGACAATTTGGAATAATTATTAGATTACAGGCCCTTATTTATGCAAAATATTGTTCAATATGCAGTGCTAGAGAAAGTAACCAGAAAGAGAAAGAAACTTTTAGTTTTCATTTTGTCTGTTATATATGAAAAAAGAGGGTAAACTCTGGTATTTGGCATTGGCTATTCCATTGCAGGAGTGGGGAGAAATCTGGTATTTATCCAGTCTCAAGTTATGCTAGTTTTCTGTGTTTGAATGGGTTTTGCTAATGATCTTTCTTTCTACCACCAGAATAACTCACTACGGTAAGTCTGTAACTGAGTAGAATATTGAGTACGAGGGAGCTAAGGTGGAGCACTATGAATAGTAATTTTGAGCAACTTTTCTAGGAGTTAAGGGTTCTGTAAAATAATTGAACTTTTTCACAAATCCAATCCTAAATGACTCATAAATCAGTTAGAAGGTAAAGCAAATGATTATAAAGCCTTATAAATCAATATTTCTTTGTAACAGACACTGTGGAGGAAGATAATATGAACTAACCTATTCTTAACAAACTTTATTATCAAAAAGTAAAACAAACTCACTCTGCAATATTCAAATTTAGGCTTTATTTTATTATGTATTGGTGTGCTGATAAAAAATTAATATCTGATCTTCTTAAGATTTGTTTGCATTATTATGTACAGTGTTACACATGAGTATCATATGACTTTGGTTAATGCTAGTCAGTCCCCAGAGACTGTAAGTGCACAGTCATATTTTTGACACTTCCTACCTTAGGAGACAATCTCGGTACATGGTACCTACATCAAAGTACTGCCAAACTGGGAGTATCAAAGGAAAAACAGGCTGAATTCTTTGGAAGATATTCATGGATTATGTTTTCACTATATATCTATATCTATATAAATATCTATATCTATATCTATCATCAATCTACCTACCATCTGTCTATATCTCCCATCATAAAGAAGGAATTGGCAGTTTATCTTGTCAGCTTTAAGTTTTGTAAGCAAGACTGACCAGTTGATGTTTTTCACTCCCTAACTGTCATTTGTTTGTCACTGTTCTTGTATGTTTATTAGAAAGAAGCAATGTTAAAAAATTATTTCATATTGGTTTAAAATATTGTCTATCATAGACATTGACAGCTTTTCTCTTCCCAATTTCAACTTGCAGAAACATTTCTTCTGTACTGAAAAGTTCATATACTATGCATTTCCAAGATCCAATTTTATTCAGTTTCACCAAAATAGTTCAGTGTTTTTCAGCTGCACTTATAATGAAAATGGAAAGGTCTTAGATCATAGGATATACTAAATCTATATATTCAGAGTTAGTCAAAGGTAGGTCACACCATGAAAATACTGTACTGTCAAGTAATTATAAGATATTTCTCACCCAAAAAACAAAAGTTCTACAGAGAGGTCAATACATTTGTCAAGATATGGCTTTTGGAAAGCCGTTCAAATTCTCTACAATAGAGAAGACCTTCATATTGAGCCTCCATATCTTGAAAGGTCAGGGATGCAAGGCTACCTCTGGAATTGAAGACTAATTAGTCTTTTGTGAAACAATTTAGTAGGAAGCTTCAAGGTAAGAATTTGTGTGTTGGAATTCTAAGGGAAACATTTTAATTTTTAGAATTGAGCTATCTAAAAATATAATTTATATTTTCTTATGCATGTTAAGGGTGGGAAGACACAAGTGTTCTCTTGACTTGGAGTTTTATGATTGCTCAATGTGTACAGCACTGGAGGTGTGCGCCCTATCTTTGTGGCAAAGATATTAAATGTAAGCATATCTAAGCTTATGTTTTCTTTCCTTGACATTTTACAATTTAATTAAAGACTTCATAATGTTGAGTGTGACTTACATTAATTCCTATTCATAGGAGTCATGAATTTCGTGTTTTTCTGTTCATGTTCAATCCTATGCTATTTTATACTTTTTGGAATCAGATTATATGGATGAAGGCTTACCACACAGGGAGCACTCAGTAAATAATTATTAAACTTTTGATGGCAAGAATCTTAATAACACAATGCTAATAATAACATATGCACAGAGAGTTAACTTTGTGTCTAAACTGACTCTAGATTAAGAACCACTAATTTATATACTGTTTTGATAGGTTTGTGGCATTTTGTCACAGCAGTTTGACATAAGGATATTTCAAAGGATCTTATAAAAAAAGAACAATAATTACATTTTCAAATACTTCGTGTATTATTGGAAAGATTATCAAGTAATTTTTGAGACAGTTGCACTCTTGAGCTTCCCAGTATCCTCATATTCTTTCTAGGTCTGAGTGGGAGATTTGGCAGCCAATAATGAAGAGAACAGATAGGTTGGTCTTTTCTGAGGTCTAAACATGAAGTAAGGTTCAGAAATAGTTTTTGTACACTTGATGATTTTAAAATATCAACAAACTAAGAGACAATAAACTTTTCTTTCAACCTTTCAACTTTGCTGCTGTGACATAGTCATTTTGTTAAAGAGGTCATAAAATTGACAAGGCCAAATGTCCTCTTTTGTCTTAGAAAAAAATGTGTTTATGTGAGCCTCAAAAAAAAGTTATTCAGACTAATTTTTGCAAATTTTATGGGCAGAAGCTATTATTACTTGGTTAAAGCCACCCAACTTAATTAGTATCCCAAAATAAATGTTTTGAGTCTGAACATCTCTGTATTATATTAGTTTCTTATTTACACCTAGAAGATAGCCACATAATCCATTCAATTTAGTTATGACAGCTAATATAAATAATAATAACCAGAATCTAAGCTATTTTGAGGAAGAAAATGAATTAGCACTTTTGAAAAGGTCAATTGTTCAGTAATTTTGTGTGCAGAGATGGTTGTGGGGTTGTTCCTTTCTGCCCCAAATCTATGGAAATTTAAAAGGAAAATATATAGGGCATTTCATTAGAAATAATTGGAAATAACTAAAGTTCTTTCCTGAGCCACAATATATCTTTTATTTTTTTTGAGTTGGAGTCTCACTCTGTCGCCCAGACTGGAGTGCAGTGGCCGCTCCCGGCCACCGCAGCCTCCATCTGCTGGGCTCCGGCGATCCTTCCACCTCAGCCTTCCAAGTAGCTGGAATTACAGGCATGAGCTACCACACCTGGCTGATTTTTTGATTTATTGTAGAGATGAAGTCTCACTGCCCAGGTGGGTCTTGAACCTGCGGGCTCAGGCAATCCACAATATTTCTTTAAAGGGTTTAATCTGATCTCCAATGATGATAATATCTGGCCTTAATGTCTCATATTAAATTTGTTAATTATTTATGAGCCACAGATCTCTTTAAAAGGTAGGAAGGTACAGACTTTCTCCAGAGAAAAAAAGTCAATAGAATAAAACAAATAATCTGGAAATAGTCCCACAAAATATGCTGATTTTTGGCAAGGAGTAAAATACAAATCAATAGAAGAAAGATATCTTTTTCAACAAATGGGAATAAAGCAATTGAACATACATAGAGAAAAAAATGAACCTTGATTTAAATGTCACACTTTATATACAAGTTAAGTCAAAATGAATCATTGGACTTAAGTGTGAAATATAAAACTATAAAAATTTTAGGGGGAAAAGAACATGGAAGAAAATCTTCAGAATCTAGGGTTAGTCCAAAAGATTTTGGGCTTGACCCAAACAAACAAACAAACAAACAAAAAAACACAATAAAGAAAATGAAAATTGATTAATTGAACTTCAAAATGAAAACATTTTGCTTTGCAAAAAACTATGGTAAGGGGTAAAAAGACAAAATATAAACTGACAATATATTTACATGAAGAGAAATTTTAAAAACTTAGAATGAACTTTTGTTATAGCCTTATTTTTTTCTTCAGTAAAATTGTTCTTGTCTTTTGATCATTATCTAATTGGAATTCCTGCTTACTGATGGCAGTGAAAGTTTCTTATATATTCTAGATATAAGTCCTTTAGCAATATGTGGATTGTAAAAATGTTCTCATAGTCTATGTTTTGTCTTTTTACCCCTTACCAGAGTAAAGAACAGAATACCATATGTTCTCACTGATAAGTGTACCTTGAACAATTATCATAATACTGTAAGTAAAGGATTGGTAGTAGTGGGAAACTGCCAGGCAGGGGGAAGGGGAGGCATGCTTTATCAACAAGGGTATATGCATAATGAACACTTATATACCTAACTTTGAATTGTACCCCACATCTTTACAATAAAAAATTAAAAGCAAAACAAAACAAAAAAGCTCACATTAGGCCAGGTGTGGTGGCTACACCTGTCATCCCAGTACTTTGGGAGGCCAAGGTGGGAGGATTCTTTGAGTCTGGGAGTTAGTTCAAGACCAGCCTAGGCAACATAAAGAAATCTCTAAAAAAAATAATTAAAAAAAAACCTTTAAAAAATGTTCGATTTCTTTAGCCATTTGAGAAATACAAATTAAGACCACAATGAGATAAAAAACACTATATACCTATCAGAATGGCTAAAATGAAATAAAGTAGCAACACCAAAGCTGGAAAAAATGTGTAGAAACTGGATCATTTATACTTTACTGGTAGGAATGTAAATATAATCTAGTCACTCTCAAAAATAATTTGGCACTATCTTAAAAGCTAAACACATACACAATCAACATACAACCCAGCAATTGCACTCCTAGGCACTGATCCCAGAGAAATAAAATTTATACATGAAACCTGCTTTATTTGTAATAGCCAAAAATTGGAAACAATTTTTGATCTTCTTCAGTTGGAGAATTGTAAACAAATTGTGGTATGTCCATTCCATGGAATACTATTCAACAATTAAAAAGAAGCAAATTAGTGATACATGCAACAACTTTCATAAATCTCCAGAGAATTATACAGAGTTACAAAGATCAATTCCATAGAGTTACATACTGCATTATTCCATTTACATAATATTTATGGAATAACAATCTATAGCAATGGAGAACAGGTCAGTAGTTGTCAATTTAAGAATTGTGTGGGGGTGAAAAGGAATTGGATGTGGTTATAAGTGGCAACATGTGGGATTCTAATTTTGATAAAAATGTCCTATATCTTGGTGGTATCAAAGTCTATATGCTAGTAGAAAAATTGCTTTATAATTTTGCATGTGTGTTATTAAGAGAAACTGATGAAAAAAGAAATAAACACCCTCCCAATTATAGCCAGACATTTCAACAATCTCCTCTCAATAGTTGATAGAACATGTAGACAGGAAATCAGTAAGAGTTTAGAAGATTTAATCAACACTATCAAACAACATGCCCACTTGATACTTACAGAACACACTATACAACAACTGTAAAATACAGATTATTTCCCCCTTTATTCAAGTGCCTGGGTTACAAAGTACCAGGGGTTTGGCTGGAATCCTGTTGCTTGCCACACAGATAGCCAATCACTGAGGCAACAAGTATTGCCATGAAAGAAGATTTTTTTTTGAATTCGGTAATGTAAGCCAAGGAGAACAGGAGATTTTTTCAAATCTCCTCTCTCTAAATTCAAGGATTCATGTAGTGAGACAGAAACGTAGAAAATAAGAGTTGGTAAATAGTAATTAAGGAAGAGTACAGAATAGGAGTTAGTAAAGAGATGCTAGGTCTAGCATCTTATTCTCTGGATCTGGTGAGTTTCATTTCCTTGATATTATAGACCTGAGGGTTGGTTTCCTGAGAAAGGAATTCAAATAAAGCAAATCTAAATTTCAAGTTTTAAGATCAAGAGAGACAACTACTATGTTTATTCAAAAATAAACTGTAACTGTTAATTCTATGTGGAAGTTGGGCTGACTTCACCTACATAACATTTATTAAGATATAGCAACTTCTTGGGCAAAAAACCATAAATTTAATTTATCTACATAAATTTATAATAATTTAAGTGATATAAAATAATTAGAATCAATAAAATAAAGATATCTTAGTGATGTAAATATTTGAAAGCCGAATAATAAACATTGAAGCATTTTGTGGGTCAAAGACACAATCAAAATTGAAATGGTAAAGTATTTTGAACTAAATATGAAAATACAATATGTCACAATTTGTGGAATGCTACCAGATTATTACTTAGGGTCATATGTATAACAGTAAATTCCAACAGTATAGAAAAAGAAAGGACTTAAATCGATGTAATAATGGCACAAATATACAAAAATAGATCTGTAGAACAAATATAGAGTCCAGAAATAGACTAAAACATTAATAAATGATTTATATCTCAAATGTAAAAGCAATCTAGTGGAGATTTGATTCTGTTTTCAACAAATAATGCCAGAAATCAATTATTTATCCACAAGCATAGAAATAAAAATACTTCACAATAGTTAAACTTAGGTAAAATAGAACATAGACCTAAATTAAAAACTGAAATTAAAAAGCATTTAGATGAAAACATAGAAAAATAACCTCTGTAACCTCAAAATTGAAATACTTTTGTTATAATAGTATGTATGATTCATATTAGAACAAATTAATAAATTTATCTTTTATAATATTGAAGATTCATTCTTAGAGGGAGTAAAGAAAATAAAAGGAAAGCCATAGAGTAAAAAAATGTATTTCTAGTGTATGTATCTGGTAAAGAAATAGTACCTAGAATATGTATGGAATTGTTAAAACTCGGTGATAGTAAGCTGGTAACTCAAAGAATGGGCAAAAGATGTGAATACACAAGAGAAGATATACTAATGACAAAGAAGTTCACTAAAAGACATTCAACATCATTAATCATTATGACAAGGCAAATGACCATCACAATTGGATACCACTATGACTACACATCTACTAAAATGACCAGAGTTAAGACTGACTATGCCAACTGTTCACAAGGGAGTGGAACAATGGAAACATACATTCCTGCTAGTAATACAGAATGGAACAGTCAATTTGGAAAATAGTTTGGCAGTTTCTGAGAAAGTTAACTCTACATTTCATACGATTCAGAAATTTCATACCTAGATGCTTATTCCTGACAAATGGAACTTATGTTTATAAAATTGTGTTTGCAAGTGTTTATAGAAACTTCATTCATAATTACCTTGAAACAATTCACATATCTATTACCAAGTTAAATTGCAGTACATCCATGAAATCAAATGCTGCTCAGAAAAAAAAAACAGAAAAGATATACTGATAAATAAGCTACAACATGGATGGAACCAAAAAGAATTATGCTGAGTAAAAAAAGATAAAAAAGATAATATATTGTGTGATTTCATTTATACAATATTCTAGATTTGCAACCTAATTTGTATCGACAGAAAGGTTATTAGTGGTTTCTTAGAGATGGAAGTGGTACAGGAAGAAATAAGTAGGAGAGATTTTAAAAAGCCAAGAGAAAAATATTCAAAATATATAAAAAATTCAGATAACAGTAGGAATACAAATAACCCAGTTTAAAAAATGCACAAAGATGCTGAATAGACACTTTTTTTGAGTCAGGGTCTCACTCTTGCCCAGACTGGAGTGCAATGGCAGCTCCCAGCCACTGCAGCCTCGACCTGCTGGGCTCCGGCGGTCCTTCCGCCTCAGCCTTCCGAGTAGCTGGAATTACAGGTGCGCACTACCATGCCTGGCTAATTTTTAAATTTTATTGTAGAGATGATGTCTTGCCTGCCCAGGTGGGTCCCGAACCTGCAGGCTTGGCAATCCACTCACCTTAGCCTCCCAAAGGCACGGGATTACAGCCTGAGTCACCGAGCCTGGCAATAAGACACTTTTAAAAAGAAGAAATGCAAATGGTCATTAAGTATATTAGAAATAATGTTCACCATCACCAATCATTGGGGAAATGCAAGTTAAATCCACAACAAGGTGTCACTTTATACCTACTAGGATGGCTATTATCAAAAAGAAATTTTGATTTAAAAAATTTTAAATTCAGGGGATACATGTACAGGTTAGTTACATAGGTATATTGTATGATGTTGAGATTTGGGCTCCCAGTCACCCAAATAGTGAGCAAGGTGCTCATTAGGCAGATTTTGAACCTTTGCCCCCACCCCCCCTACAGTCCCCACTGTCTGCTGTTTTCACCTTTATGTCTCTGTGTAGCCAGTGCTTAGCTTCCACTATAAGTGAGAATGTGTGGCATTTGGTTTCTGTGATTGCAATATTTCACTTAGAATAATGACTTTGAGTTGTAACTATGTTACTGGAAAGGATATGATTTCATGCTTTATTTTATGGCTGCATAGTATTTCATGGTGTATATGTATCCCATTTATAGCCAGTCAGTTCACTGTTGATAGGCATCTAGGTTGATTCCATGTCTTTGCTATTGTGAATAGGGCTGTAATAAATATACAAATGCGGCATCTTTTTGGTAGAATGATTTGTGTTCCTTTGGGTAGATATCCAGTATTGGAACTGCTAGGTCAAGTAATAATTCTGTTTTCAGTTATTTGACAAATCTCTAAACTGCTCTCTATGGGATCTGAACTAGTTTACATTGCAACCAGCAGTGTATGAGCCTGCCCTTTTCTCAGCAATCTTGTCAACATCTGCTAGTTTTTGACTTACTAATAATAGCAATGGTGACTGGTATAAGATGGTATCTCGTGATTTTAATTTGCATTTCTCTGATGATTAGCGGTGTTGAGTAATTTTGCATTTCTTGGGCACTAGTATGTCATCTTTTGAGAAGTGCCTGTTTCTGTCCATTGCCCACTTTTTAATGGGGTTATTTCTTTTCTTCTTTTCAATTCAAGTTGCTTATAGATTCTGGTTAGCTCTTTTTAGATACATAGCTTGCAAATATGTTCTCCCATTGTTAGGTTGTCTATTTACTCTGCAAATAGTTACTTTTATTGTACAGAAGTTTGTTAGCTTTGGTGGGAATGTAAATTAGTACAGCCATTATAAAAAACAGTATGAAGGCTCCACACAAAACATTATGATCCTACTACTGGGTATATAACTAAAGATATGAAATCAGTATATTGGCAAAATATGTGCACTCTCATGTTATTGCATCATTATTCACAATAGCAAAGATAAAAAATCATATGGAAACAATGCATGTCCATGAATGGATGAGGATGTACATATATATTACATATAAAATACAATGTATTATATATAATATTTACATGTATATACACACACATACACAATGAAATACTATTAAGTTTTTAAAATGAAGGAAATCCTATCATTTGCCACATTATGTATGAACACATGGACACAGAGGACATTATGTTATGTGAACTAAGATAGTCCCTGAAAGATAGGTACTTACCTATATGAGGGGTCTAAAACAGTCAAAACCAGAGAGGCAGAATACAGTGGTGGTGAACAAAGACTAGCATTTAATCTCTAAATCACTTTACAGATAATTAATACTTTACATTGAGTTATTTATCACGGTTATTAAATTCCACCTGCATAAGCTTCTTTTAATGTATCTCAACCACGTTTTGTCAATTTTAGCATAGAAGACTTGCTTGTTTTTTGTTAAAGTTATTACTAAGTACTTTCTGATTTTGATACTATTGTAGATTAAAATTTTTTTCCAGTTGTGTTTTCTGAAGTCAATTGGAAATAAAATTTGTTTCTGTTTTATATTGACCTTGAAACTTGCTAAATAGTTGTATTCAAGTAGAATTTCTTTTTGGTAGGGAAGGGTTTTAATTATGTTATTTGTAAATATAGACTGCTTATCTTCTTTCTTTCCAATCTATTTTTCCTAAGTTGTATTTCTCCAGTAATTTTTAAATTTAATCTAAATTATTGAATATCTATGCACCAAATTATTTATATTTTCTGATCATTTTAAGCTTTATACTTTATTTAATGATATATCCTCTTTCATTTGATATTAGTGAATAATTTGTGTTCTCTTTTTGTCTTCATGAGTGTTAGTTTTTTTCCTCATTTTTATTGGTTTGTCTATTTGTAGGTTTGTTTGTATTTCTTTCTCTTCATTTTCTTTTCTTTCCCCTTCCCTTATGTTATATCGTACCCAGAAAACATTTATATGTTCTCATTGCATGGACATACTGTGAGGTGGTGGAAGTGGGTCCAAGGATGCCACACTCCAGTCAGTGAACATTGTGATCTACAGGCAACTTTTGAATCCTAGCACCCCACAATACACCTTATTCAAATCTCTGAGCTGCAAAAGGACAACATAGCTCCCCACCTCCAACCTAGCTTCAAGATTGAAAAAAATCCAGAGATTTACCTAAGGAAGAATAGGGGTTAGAGCATAGAGAAATGAAAATGATTCCCTCTCAGACTGAGCAAAGTAAGTTAAGAGAAAAGGTAAATCCATCACAAATGAAATCAGTGAAAAACCACAAGTAACCCAGATAACCCTAGAAACCCTAGAATCTTAGAACCCTATACTGGAGAATACAGATATCAGAACTCAAACAATGAAGAGCACCCAGATCAACTGCTCTCAGATCACAAATGCAGAGATCAAGGAATGGTTGGAGAAAATGAATAAGAACCAAGAAAAGCAAGATGAAAACATGAAAGAATTAATTACAAGCATACTAACCATAAAGAATACAGTCAATGAAATAAATAAACAGACAAGTACAGAAAGCAGAATTAACCAAGCAAAAGAAAGAATCTCAGAGATGGAAGACCAAAATATGAAACTAACCCAATCTGATAAAACATAGAAAGGAAGCTTTAAAAAATGGAACAGAGCCTTCTAGTGATGTGCAATTATATTCAGAGACTGAACTTATGCCTGTCTGGTATCCCAAAAGCAGAAAAGGAGACTGAGAACACCCATTGAAGAACACCCATGGAAGAAACATTCCATAAGGTCATCCAAAAAAACTTCCTTCATCTCATCAGTGATGTGATGATCCAAACACAAGAGATTCAGAGAACCCCTGCAAGATATCCAATGAGAAGACCAACTCCAAGGCACATAGTAATTCGCTTACACAAAGTAGGTATAAAAGAAAATATGTTAAAGGCAGCAAGAGAGAAAGGTCGCTACCTACCAGGGAAGACAAACTAGAATAGCAGTAGATTTAGCTACAGAAACACTATGGGCTAGAAGAGATGGAGTTCAATCTTCAAAGTTCTCATATATAAATAATGTTAACCAAGAATTTCCTACCCAACTAGGCTAAGCTAAGCTTCATCAGTGATGGAGAATTAATATCCTTCCCAGAAACTCAATCCCTAAGAGTTTATGCTTCCTCCAGATCAGCTCTATAAGACATATAAGAAGGCATTAGCACAGGAAAAAAAAAAAGAATGAAGATGCACTTCTTAATGCAGGAAAACAGAAATCAGCACAGCATGCATCATGACTGCAAAATTGAAAATACACACATATATTAACATAGAAGACAAACATACCATAGAAAATATCAGCAAACAAAAAACTGGCTCTTTGAAAGGATAAACAAGATTTGATAGTCAAACCCCATCCAGATTGACCAAGGAATAGAGAAAAAGTCCAAACAAAAACAGTCAGAAATGCAAAAGATAAATTCACAACTGACTCCAAATAAATATAATAGATAATCAGGGCAATCCCCTCAAATTCCCTCCTGCTCTGGGGGCTTTCTTGTCCTCTCAATAAATTCTACTTTCTTAAAAAAAAGAAAAGAAAAAAATTTTTAGATTAATATGCACACTGATTGGAAACAAACTTGAAAACCTAAATGAAATGAAGGAATTTATGATATCACACAACTTCCTAAGATTGAAACAAGAAGAAATTGACATGCTAAATAGTCCAATAGCAACCCAGGATGTTGACTAAGTCATCAGAAAATGATCTACCAAAAAACAACAACAAACCCTCAAGGCTTTCCAGTGGAATTCTACAAATCAAAAAAGAGGGAGCTGATAACACTCTTATTGAAAGTATTCCAGGCAATCGAGAAAGATCGAACACTTCCCAAATCATTTTATGAAGCTAACATCATACTAATACCCAAACCGGACAAAGATCCAACAAATAAAGACAAGTACAGGCCAATATCCCTGATTAATATAGATGCAAAAATTCTCAGCAAGAGTCTAGCAAAATGAATCCAACAACACATCTCAAAAATCACCTACCATGACCAAGTAGGTCTTATTCTTGGGATGCAGAGCTGGTTCAACATCCGCAAGATCATAAATATAATTTAATACATCAATAGATGTTGAAACATGAACCACATGATAATATCATTAGATGCAGGAAAAGCTTTTTGACAAAATCCAGCATCCCTTCTTGATAAAATTCTTGAAAACCTAGGCAGAGAGGGAACATACCTCAAAATAGTAAGAGTCATCTACAATAAACCCACAGACAAAATATTGTTAAATGGATAGAAATTGGAAGCATTTCCCCTGAAAACCTGAACAAGACAAAACTGCTCACTCTCACCCCTCATGTTCAACATAGTGTTGAAAGTCCTAGCTAGAGCATTCAGACAAGAGAAGGAAATCAGGTGTATCCCAATAGAAAAAAAGCAAGTTAACTTATCCCCCTTTGTTGAGAATATGATCCTATACCTTAAAAACCCAAGAGAATCTGTCAAAAACCTTCTTTCACTGATAAAGGACTTTGACAAGGTGTCAGAGTACAAAATAAATATGTAAGATGGCCATCCTTCCAAAGTCAATCTACAGATTCAATGCCATACTCATTATATTACCAACATCATTCTCAGACCTGGAATCGATAATACATAAATTGATATGGAAACATAAATGACCACAAATAGCCAAAACAATCCTTAGCAAAAGAAACAAAGCAGGAGGTATCACATTTCCAGGCTTTAAAATTTATTATAAGGCTACAATAATCAAAACAGCCTGTTATTGGTACAAGAACAGGCATCTAGACCAATGGAGGAGGATAGAGATTCCAGAAGCAAAACCTCAATTTCTTGACCAACTCATCTTTCACAAAGCTTCCACCAACAACCACAGTGAGAGGAGAACCTATTCAGCAAATGGCACTGGGAAAACTGATTACATGCAGAAAATTGAAACAAGACCTCTACCTATCACCATACACACAAATCACCTCTAAATGGTTCAAAAACCTAAACATAAAATCTCAAACTATAAGAGTCTTAGAAAACACAGGAGACTTTCTAATGGGAATGGGACTCGGTGTAGGCAATAAATTCCTGATCAAAACCCCAAAGGCCCATGCCATAAGAGATAAGATTGACAAGTGGAACCTCATCAATATGGAAAGCTTTTGCAAAGAAAAAGAAACCACGAAGAGAGTAGGAAGACAGTACACAGAATGGGAGAAAATATTTGCTAACTATATATCTGACAAAGGCCTAACATCCAGGATCTATAAGAAATTGAAAAGTGCTGAAATGAAAAAAAACCAACTCTATTAAAAGGTGGACAAAAGTTATAAATAGACACTTCTCAAAAGAAAATATGAGAGCAGTCAACAGATACATGAAAAATAATTCTCAGCCTCATTAATCATCAAAGAAATGCCAATGAAAACCACCTGAGATATTACCTTACTCCAGTTAGTATGGCTATCATCAATAACTCAAAAAAAAAAAAAAAAAAACATCCTGAAGAGGATGTAGAGAAAAGGGTACATTTCTACCCTGTGAGTGTAAATTAGTACAACTGCTGTGGAAAATAGTGTGGCAATTTCTAAAAGATCTAAATATCAATCTTCTATACAGTCCAGCTATCTCCATTCTGGGAATATACCCAGAGAAACTCAAATTATTCTACAAAAAAAGATACTTTTGCACACATGTTCACTGCAGCACTATTTACAGTAGCAAAAGTGTGCAACCAGTCATGCTGCCCTTTGAATCTGGACTGAATAAAAAAAAGGTGGTATATATACACAATGGAATATTATGCAGCCATAAAGGACAAAATTATGGACTTTGCAGAAACTTGGATGGATTTATAGTTTTTAATACTCAGTGACCTATTACAGAAACAAAGAACTGAGTACCACATGTTCTCACTCATAAGTGAACCCTGAACATTTATCATAATACTACAAGAAAGGAATTGACAGTAGTGGGACACTGCCAGGGGAGGGAGAGAAGAGGGGCACATCTCATCAATAAGGGTACCTGATCTGAAGTCAGGCAATTTGGAACCAGAGAGAGGCCCAAACTTCACCTATATGATGACCACTTATGTACCTAATCCTGAATCCTAATCTTTTCTTTTAAAATAAAAGAAAGAAAGAGCATGGCCTAAGGAAATATAGATTCTATGCCAATTTTGTCACTGATCTGAAATGTGATTGTGGGCAGATTATACATGCTATCTACATGAGTGGGCAAACATTTCTGAAAAGACTAGGAACTAATAAATATTTTAATCCTTTTTAGTCTTTATGAATTGGCTAGTTTTTATTGAAATTACTTAAATCACCACTGTAGCACAAAAAAGAGTCATAGACAATATGAAAATAAACAGACAAGTCTATGTTTCAATAAAACTCTATAAAAAACGTTGGCAGTTGGACTTAGCCCATGGGCTATAGTTTTTCAACCTCCGATTTAAGTATTAGTTTCATATGTGAAAAGAATAAATTGAATTAAATAGTTCCTAGCTCTTCTCTGGCAGCAAACATTCTGTGATTCTGCAATTTGATGAGACTTGCTCATTGCTTGCTGATTCTATTCTCAGTCAAAAGAAATAACCACTTACATACTAAACTTATTATTTGCTTGAATTACATCACTCAATGGAAGAGGGTATTTAAGCAAATTTCTGATAGAGATAATGCTCTATATTCTCACTATATCTAGTCTGGTAGACTATAATAAAGATAAAAGAGTAATTTCTAGAAGTTGTTCTAAGTTGATAGAATATATGTCTGAAAATACTATTTTATTACTTATAAATTATTAGCAATGATGTAGTTAATATTATTATTGCTGTTGTAACAAAAGGTAACATGAAGATTGTTCCCCATAAAAATAGATTAATATTTGGAGTATAAAGTCTTTTTTGAATAAAATAAATTATAAGTAAACAGCAATGCTTAAAGCTTGATAAAGAAAAACAATTGACATTTGAACAAGAAGGAGAAATAACAGGAAGAATTTGAATTCATGCTTTAGAGATGATACAATGTTCAGATCTTTAGACTGGTTAAGAAAGGAATGAACTCACAACAAGGGGCCAAAATTTGGAAATAATTGAACCAATTTCTCAAGTAAGTTATTATTATTGGAAAGTGCATGATGGAATGAGGAACTGGAATATACCCACTACATGTATTATAGGAGTTGCCTTCCATCTACCTATTCTGATTTTGAGCACCATTCTTCATAAAAATTAACAAATTCTGGGGGAGTTCTGGTAAGATCGGCATAGGTGAACTTGTGAGATTCTCTGAACGTGAGTTCCCAAAAAGACTCTTACTTTTCTTCTCCATCCCACTGCCCACCGCCAGCCACACTGGTCCGAGGCCTGGGGACCTTCAGTCCCATGCGGGGTCGGATATTGTGACCCCCAGCTGCTGCTGTTCCACCATATGCAACTCCCGCCTGCGTGGGAGTCTCGGGTCTTGGCTCCCTCCCTGGCTACATTGTCTCTCACCCAGTACCCAGCACCAAGCCGCCGGTCACTCAGGGAGGCTCTTGGCACCCACTCCTCAGAGACAGCAGTCCCATTCCTGGCTGAAGTACCCTGTGGGGGGCCCAGGGCCACTCTCGCCATTCACAGCCTGCCCTTTGGAGTTTTGGAGCTCTGGAGCTCTGGGCCCACCCTGGCTGAGGCACTCAGCATGTGACCCCAAGCTTGGGGAACCAGACAAGCAGAGAGAAACGATCTGTGAAAGTGAAACTGCCACCTTGGCCATTCTCCAGGCAGAGATTTGCATTGCCCCGCCCACCTATCAGCAACCCCCACCTTGGTTCCTAAGGTAACATCACTAAACAGGAGACAAAGCCCCACCCCTACGCTGAATCAGACAAAACCAACTAAGCATCACAAGCCTCCTAGGCAGCAGGCTAAAAAAACACAAACTCAAACCATGAGTAAATCTAGCTGCCTGCAATGAAAAACAAAGGGTAGAGGCTGGAGATCAGAGCTGAAGTGACTTTAGTCCGATCTCTTATTTTGACTTTTGATTTTATCATTTTGACTGTTTGTTTTGATCACTTTTGTTGTTTGCTTTCTGACTTATACTGTTTCATGATTTTATTGGTCTGTCTCTGTGTAGCTACCAGTATTCTTTAGGGAATCTTTCTTACGTGGTTTTTTTTCCCTATTCTCTCCAGCCTTGTGTATCTTTCTAACCTGTCAGTTGGTATGTATGTCTGTTTTCCCTCTTGCTCTTCTCTCTTGTTAACTTCCTTTTGACCCCCACTTCCTCCATTATTTTCCTCTTTTATACCTCTGTTTAATCTAGGGACCAAGTCTACATACTGCTGCATGGACAGATTGTAAGGCAGTGGGAAATAGGTTCCAGTGTGCTCATACACCTGTTGGTGGATGCTAGAATCAGCATATAGATTCCGAATCACAGCTTCCCACTCAATTAGACCTCAAAACTACAAAAAGTACAGCTGCCAACAGCCCACACTCCAACCTCAAA
>NW_007215704.1:0-751 GCF_000164805.1 Carlito syrichta
AATGACCAAAATCCAGGACGCCAATAATACCAAGTGCTGGTGAGGATGTGGAAAAACAGGAACTCCCACTCATTGCCAGTGAAAGTGCAAAATGGCTACTTTGGAAGACAGTTGGGCAGCTTCTTATAAAACTAAACATACTCTTACCATACATCCAGAAATCACGCTCCTCGGTATTTACTCAAATGAGTTGAAAACTTATGTCCACACAAAAGCCTGCCCATGGATGTTTATAACTTCATTCATAATTGCCAAAACTTGGGAGCAACTGAGATGTCTTTCACTAGGTGAATGAATAAACAAACTGTGTTGTGTCCAGATGATGAGAAATTATTCAGCACTCAAAAGAAATGAACTATCGAGCATGAAGAGACATGGAGGAAGATTAAGTGCGTATTGATAGGTGAAAGAAGTCAATCTGAAAAGGCCACGTACTGCATGATTCCAACTGCACAATATTCTGGAAAAGACAAAACTATGGAGTCAGTAAAAAGATCTGTGATTACTGGGGGTCAGGAGTGTGGGGTAGGGATAAAGACACAGAGCAGAGGATTTCTAGGGCACTGAAACAACTCTGCATTACACTATGATGGTGAATGCATGTCACTGTACATTTGCCAAAAAATACAACACCAAGAGTGAATCCTAATGTAAGCTATGGACTTCAGTAAGATGTGTCAATGCAGTGCATGATCATATAATGATTGTTGGGGGGGTACTGATTGTGGGGGCAGCTATGCATGTGCGGGGG
>NW_007215705.1:0-1942 GCF_000164805.1 Carlito syrichta
GGAAAAACAGGAACTCCCACTCATTGCCAGTGAAAGTGCAAAATGGCTACTTTGGAAGACAGTTGGGCAGCTTCTTATAAAACTAAACATACTCTTACCATACATCCAGAAATCACGCTCCTCGGTATTTACTCAAATGAGTTGAAAACTTATGTCCACACAAAAGCCTGCCCATGGATGTTTATAACTTCATTCATAATTGCCAAAACTTGGGAGCAACTGAGATGTCTTTCACTAGGTGAATGAATAAACAAACTGTGTTGTGTCCAGATGATGAGAAATTATTCAGCACTCAAAAGAAATGAACTATCGAGCATGAAGAGACATGGAGGAAGATTAAGTGCGTATTGATAGGTGAAAGAAGTCAATCTGAAAAGGCCACGTACTGCATGATTCCAACTGCACAATATTCTGGAAAAGACAAAACTATGGAGTCAGTAAAAAGATCTGTGATTACTGGGGGTCAGGAGTGTGGGGTAGGGATAAAGACACAGAGCAGAGGATTTCTAGGGCACTGAAACAACTCTGCATTACACTATGATGGTGAATGCATGTCACTGTACATTTGCCAAAAAATACAACACCAAGAGTGAATCCTAATGTAAGCTATGGACTTCAGGTAAAGATGTGTCAATGCAGGTGCATGAATTATATAATGATTGTTGGGGGGGTACTGATTGTGGGGGCAGCTATGCATGTGCGGGGGGAAAGCGTATGGAAACTCTCCCTACCTTTTGCTCAATATTGCCACGAACCTAAACCTGCTCTAAAAAATAAAGTCCATTTAAAAGAAAAAGTGTGCTGTATGTATGCAAGCCCACATTATGAAACAGTCGAAAGAGCCTTAGTAAAACATCTGCATGATTGTCTTATTGTTGACTCAAATATTCTGTCATTTTCTTTCCAGCAGCCTGGTTTCATAAATTACTACAGATGTTGATGTTAGGCCCCGAGGGAGCACGTCCTGGCCTCTAAGACTGAACCCCGCTGCCAAGTGACTCTCCTCTGCTGAGGGTCCACCACACCCTGAGCGCTGTTACACAGGTGGTACGGGAAGTAACACCTAGTACAAAGTAACTTAGTACAAAGTACTTAGTTACTTAGTACAAAGTAACTCCAAATATTACAGGAAGTAAATAATTTCTCAGCATCAATTTCTTTATATATATATATATATATACACATATATATATTTTTTTTTTACTTTAAAGATGTTGGGTACAATTCAGAATTAGGTATACAAGTGGTCAATTTCTACGCATCCTATTAAGTGTGTAAATGTTCTGATTGTAAGCAGAATTAGGTTAAAAAGTGTGCACCCAACGGTATGGTATTCCACACCAACCAACCAGAGCAAACGCTGGCCATAAAGCTCCAGATCTGCTGTTCTGGACAGTTCTAATTCCACGAACTTGTACGTGATCCATATAACAAAGTTCAAAACCCAGCCATGTAAAGATATATAATGCTTTAAATCTGGAACAGAGATAGCAAACCGGTGGCCCCACGGGCCAGACTCTGCCTGTAGATGTGTCTGGCTTGGCCTGCACCATACTCTAGAATTTTCTTAATGAATATTTTAAAATTGAGATTCTTACCTTCTAATTCCTTTCCAGACCTTTAAAAGCAGGACTACACGGGGCTCCTTTTGCTGAGAAGAGAATTCTCTGACCAAGTTGGCTGCTCTTACTTAATTACCCGCCTGAGCCCAGCAGCCATCTGGGTTTTCAAACTCCAGTTTAGATGTTCAACTTACAGTGTACCAATGGAACATAAATGAATGAAATTTGCATTCTGAAAAGTCCTACCATTTACTTATCAAAACATTCCTCTGGCACATATTCCAGGGCATTAAAATATCCCCCAAGCTATGCATAATCTAATATTTCTATAGTAGCAATATTAACATGTTTTATTCTGGACTAGACATCTTTGTAAAATA
>NW_007215706.1:0-782 GCF_000164805.1 Carlito syrichta
GTCCAGATGATGAGAAATTATTCAGCACTCAAAAGAAATGAACTATCGAGCATGAAGAGACATGGAGGAAGATTAAGTGCGTATTGATAGGTGAAAAGAAGTCAATCTGAAAAGGCCACGTACTGCATGATTCCAACTGCACAATATTCTGGAAAAGACAAAACTATGGAGTCAGTAAAAAGATCTGTGATTACTGGGGGTCAGGAGTGTGGGGTAGGGATAAAGACACAGAGCAGAGGATTTCTAGGGCACTGAAACAACTCTGCATTACACTATGATGGTGAATGCATGTCACTGTACATTTGCCAAAAAATACAACACCAAGAGTGAATCCTAATGTAAGCTATGGACTTCAGGTAAAGATGTGTCAATGCAGGTGCATGAATTATATAATGATTGTTGGGGGGGTACTGATTGTGGGGGCAGCTATGCATGTGCGGGGGGAAAGCGTATGGAAACTCTCCCTACCTTTTGCTCAATATTGCCACGAACCTAAACCTGCTCTAAAAAATAAAGTCCATTTAAAAGAAAAAGTGTGCTGTATGTATGCAAGCCCACATTATGAAACAGTCGAAAGAGCCTTAGTAAAACATCTGCATGATTGTCTTATTGTTGACTCAAATATTCTGTCATTTTCTTTCCAGCAGCCTGGTTTCATAAATTACTACAGATGTTGATGTTAGGCCCCGAGGGAGCACATCCTGGCCTCTAAGACTGAACCCCGCTGCCAAGTGACTCTCCTCTGCTGAGGGTCCACCACACCCTGAGCGCTGTTACACAGG
>NW_007215707.1:0-865 GCF_000164805.1 Carlito syrichta
AGGATTTCCCATTAGTGGTGATTCGGGCAATGTAGAATTGAAAGGTTGAACATGATTGTTGTTTGAGTCATGTAATTAGGAGCCAGAAAGGAGATATAAGTATATAAATCCTGGAATAGCCTAGTGTTTAAGGAAAAGAATTTGGAGTCAAAAAAGGGATAGGTTCTTGTCTTGGCCCTGCCATTAACTAACTAGATAGCTTTGGGCTTGTTACTTCACTGCTTTGAGCCTCTATGAAGTGGGATTAGCAATTTTCAACAGTCACTCTACGAGAGAGATATCATTAGTCTTCTAACTCATGCAGATTAACAGCAACTAGTAGCTAACACATTTTTATTCAGTTATTCATTCAACAAAATTTTATGAACTGGCCATTGTGCTAGGGGTTAGAGATGAAGCAGTAAGCACAAAAAAATAAAACCACTGACCTCATGGAGCTTACGTTTTAGCTGGGGTGAGATAGACAATACGCACACTAATATTCAAGGTAATTAAAAACTGTGGTTCATGCTATAAAGAAATACAGAGTAATTAGGGAGATCAACTTAGATCAAGTGGTCAGGGAAGGCAATATTTGAGCTGGGAACTCTGGTTGGGAATAGCTGGGATGATCATACCAGATAGACAGTGTCTCTATGCTAAGTGTCTCTATGCTTTAGGGCAGTCTCCCGTTCAATTCCCACAAAACCTCATGAAGCAGAAAAAATTAGTAGCTGTGCTTTCCACATAAGGAATTTAGGTTTGGAAGATTGAATACATTGCCCATGGTCACACAGGTAATCGTTCAGCAGGGCTGGGATTAGAACTCCAAAGCTCAAGTTTAAGAGCACAACATGCAGGACATGGCACATATTGAAGGAGGGAA
>NW_007215708.1:0-993 GCF_000164805.1 Carlito syrichta
TTGGCAACTTTTATGTGTTAGGCACAACTAACTACGCCTCCTTCCCAATAAAAAAATCCTGAAAAATGTTATGAGTAAGGGGAATTGTTATATCAACATTTTATTCTAAATGAAGTGTGTTTTATATTTCTTTATTATAGAAGCAGTTTATATTATTTTTTGAAAAAAAAAGACCACAGTGAGCACGTTAAACTCAATGAATTAAAGTGCTATTAATGCTTTGGTATTTATCTTTCCAGTTTCTTTCCAGTATGTTTTAAAATACCAAAAGCCCATATTATAATTACCATTCTGGAACTGGGGTTTTTACTTAATATATAATAAGACTTTTCCATGTTGATAAGTGTACAGCATTATCTTTATAACTGTAGTAGTTTATATTCCAGTGTGATATCTTCAAGGCATCTTGTTAAATATATTGTTTCTAATTTTCTAGTGTTATGGATAGTATTATAATAAATGTACTTTCTATTTATATTTCTTTGAGCTTATGATATTCATTGGGATATTTCATTAGGACTAATTTCCAGAAGTGGGATTCCTATGTTAGATGGGATACATATTTTTAAGGATTTTGATGACCTTTCATAAAGGCTTTAATGAACTATAATCCCACAATAGTGTATGTGCCTTGCTAACAACTGAGTAATGTAATACATATATTTTTTAGCATGTAAGAATTGTTTTCAGTTTAGTTGTTAGTAGGTAACACATTTACACACTTTAAAATAATTTTGTAGTAAAAAGATACCCTCCTACTCCTGTTGTCTGGTTTCATTCCTTTAAGTAACACGTTTTATTCTTTTTTATGTATTCTTCCAAAGTTTTTTACTCCACATAAACAAGTATAACTTGTTTTGTTCCTTATTTTGCACAGAGTACATGCTATAGACATTATTTTGTACTTGCTTTAAACTTTAAAAAAAAATAATGTATCTCAAGATCTCTGCATAACAACTTATAGATAAGACTGTGTGTGTGTGTGTAGTTACT
>NW_007215709.1:0-752 GCF_000164805.1 Carlito syrichta
AGGTAACGTAAGTAAAGTGCCACAACCATGCCTCACTCAGCGCAAGTGCTTGACAGATTTAGCTATTGTTACCAGTATCATTTTACTTTTTGTTAATGAGGGCCTTGTAAGAAAAGGAAGAGGAAGCACTCCTTTTTTCTTTTTCTCCTTTCCTCTGTCACCTTATTCTCTTCCTGTCTCTGTTTCTTTGCCACATTCCAAATGGAATTTGATGCTGAGGAATGAATGTTGCGCACGTTTAGTGCTATGTGGAGGAAAGAGCCCTGTTAGAGAAGGCTGAGAGACCTGAATTCTCCTCCTGGCTTCACTGTTAATTAGCTGCATGACTGCAGGGAAGTTGTCCTACGTACTGCATTAGTCTGCTAGGGCTGTTGTAACAAAGGACCACAACCTGGGTGGCTTCAACAATAGAAATGTATTGCCTCACAGTTCTGGGGGCTAGTAGTCCAGGATCAAGTTGCCAGCAGCACTGATTCCTTCTGAGGACTGTGAGGAGAGTCTGTCATTGTCTCTCCTTTAGCTTCTGGTGGTTTTCTGGCAATCTTTGGCATTCCTTGGCTTGTAGATATATACCCTGGTCTCTGCCTTTATCTTCCCATGGTATTCTCTTAGTGTGGATGTCTCTGTCCCAAATCTCCCTTTTTTTTTTAAAGTCAGAGTCTCTGTCACCCAGGCTGGAGTGTAGTGACATACTCCTGGCCACCACAGCCTTGACCTGCTGGGCTCAGGTGATCCTTCCGCCTCACCTTCCA
>NW_007215710.1:0-732 GCF_000164805.1 Carlito syrichta
TAAGAAAAGGAAGAGGAAGCACTCCTTTTTTCTTTTCTCCTTCCTCTGTCACTTATTCTCTTCCTGTCTCTGTTCTTGCCACATTCCAAATGGAATTGATGCTGAGGAATGAATGTTGCGCATGTTTAGTGCTATGTGGAGGAAAGAGCCCTGTTAGAGAAGGCTGAGAGACCTGAATTCTCCTCCTGGCTTCACTGTTAATTAGCTGCATGACTGCAGGGAAGTTGTCCTACGTACTGCATTAGTCTGCTAGGGCTGTTGTAACAAAGGACCACAACCTGGGTGGCTTCAACAATAGAAATGTATTGCCTCACAGTTCTGGGGGCTAGTAGTCCAGGATCAAGTTGCAAGCAGCACTGATTCCTTCTGAGGACTGTGAGGAGAGTCTGTCATTGTCTCTCCTTTAGCTTCTGGTGGTTTTCTGGCAATCTTTGGCATTCCTTGGCTTGTAGATATATACCCTGGTCTCTGCCTTTATCTTCCCATGGTATTCTCTTAGTGTGGATGTCTCTGTCCCAAATCTCCCTTTTTTTTTTAAAGTCGGAGTCTCTGTCACCCAGGCTGGAGTGTAGTGGCATACTCCTGGCCACCACAGCCTTGACCTGCTGGGCTCAGGTGATCCTTCCGCCTCAGCCTTCCAAGTGGCCGGAACTATAGACATGTGCCACCATGCCTGGCTAATTTTTTTGACTTAGTGTAGAGATGAGGTCTTGCCAAGTTGCCCAGGCTGGG
>NW_007215711.1:0-813 GCF_000164805.1 Carlito syrichta
TGTCCTACGTACTGCATTAGTCTGCTAGGGCTGTTGTAACAAAGGACCACAACCTGGGTGGCTTCAACAATAGAAATGTATTGCCTCACAGTTCTGGGGGCTAGTAGTCCAGGATCAAGTTGCCAGCAGCACTGATTCCTTCTGAGGACTGTGAGGAGAGTCTGTCATTGTCTCTCCTTTAGCTTCTGGTGGTTTTCTGGCAATCTTTGGCATTCCTTGGCTTGTAGATATATACCCTGGTCTCTGCCTTTATCTTCCCATGGTATTCTCTTAGTGTGGATGTCTCTGTCCCAAATCTCCCTTTTTTTTTTAAAGTCAGAGTCTCTGTCACCCAGGCTGGAGTGTAGTGGCATACTCCTGGCCACCACAGCC
The DNA here is from genome assembly GCF_000164805.1 of Carlito syrichta. NCBI lineage: Eukaryota > Metazoa > Chordata > Mammalia > Primates > Tarsiidae > Carlito > Carlito syrichta. The sequence continues at coordinate 373 of NW_007215711.1, forward strand.
TTGACCTGCTGGGCTCAGGTGATCCTTCCGCCTCAGCCTTCCAAGTGGCCGGAACTATAGACATGTGCCACCATGCCTGGCTAATTTTTTTGACTTATTGTAGAGATGAGGTCTTGCCAAGTTGCCCAGGCTGGTCTCGAACCCTTGGGCTCAGGCAATTCTCTCGCCTCTGCCTCCCAAAATGCTGGGATTAAAGACGTGAACCATGGCTCCTGGCTCCAAATTTCCCTTTTTATAAGGCCTGGGTTAAGGGCCCACTTACTGTAGTGTGACCTCACCTTACGAATTTCATATGCAACAACACTATTTCAAGGTAAGGTCACATGTTGAGATACTGGGGCTAAGACTTCAACATATACATTTTCGGGGGATACAATTCAACCTGTAACAGCACGGACAGCTCTCAGATTCTTCTGGATAATGTGCTCAGTGGGTCTACAA
>NW_007215712.1:0-2149 GCF_000164805.1 Carlito syrichta
GGCAGGGGATAGAAAAAATGTAATAGATACATCATAATTTAAATTAAAGGAAGTGTTTGATAGAAACTCTTTTGACGTCGTTTTTGAAATAAAGAAATGTCAATGATGACACATATTTTTGCAACATCCAAGGCAATAGGGACCCATTAATAATAGAGTAATAACCTGGAAGGAAGCCGTGCCCATATACTATTGACCAATGACTTGAAGGAAGAGATGGAGGTAGCCTTATCAAGTTGTAGATGACATCACATTAGGATGGACAGCAAAGACATTACACCTGGATTCAAAAGGATCTCCAATTAATGGAATGCTATAAAGTTATAATGAAACCAAGATATGCAATTTATCACATGTAAACATAAAACCATACTTTAAATTTTTTGATTACATATTCTATATTCTAGGATCCAGTAGTTCAGACTTTAAAATATTTGCTCGGAAAAAAAGGTCAAATAGTTCAGTTGACTACAATATGCAATAAGGCTATCAGGAACACTAAAATATATAGTTAGGTTATATGAGCTGATACAGTATCTGAATCGAGGTACTAGTGGAAGGGATCATCTCACTGACATTTCCAAAGGTCAAATTACTTGTGAAGAACCATTTCGATATATCCACTTGAAAAGAGACATTTACAAGTGAACTTTCTTTTCCAGAGGTCAAGTGGACTAATAAATGTTTAGTGACCCCAATTTTGGGGCACATGAATGTGTTTAGCTTAAAGAAGAAAAGAATAATCTCACTAATTATCTGTAAATATGTAAGAACCTATTTTATGAAAAGCCTATTCTGAGTTTCCAAGACAGTAAACAAGGACCACAGTGAGAAAGTAAAGAAAGCACCTTAGGTGAATATACAAAGAGCTCACCCTAATAAAGCTGTGTCATAATGGGGCATCAGTGTCACAGGAACTGTCCAGACAGAAGCTAGAAGATCAAGCTGAGGTCCTATAAGAGGATTCCCTCATTTGGTGGGAAACTGGACTAGCTTTTTGCTAAGATCTCTACCACTTCACACTTCTGTGATTTTATGTAGTCAACAGCATCTGAAGCCAGCCAGCTGTGTAGTTAGCAAGTTTGTATTACTCAGATCTAAATAATCTTCTGTCCTATAATGTCCAAATAAGTTTTAAAAACTTGAGGAATTTAGGAGGCAATAGTAGCTATAGAAACTCAGGTTAAAAAGGGAGAAAGATAATCACAGCTTCATATTTATAATACAAAGCCAAGTTAATTATATGTCCACAAATGAATCTGGCTATTACAATATTACAACAAGAAGCAAAAGTGAATAACAAGGCCCTGAAGGTGGCAAAACAACTGTACAACATATTAAAGACTGGCAGAAATAAACTTCGTTCAAACAAAATTCTATTTGAGTTCCACATACCTGGTTTTCCTACTCTAGGTCTCAAAATCCTACCTTAATAGACATGCAGAAGCAGCCTAATTCAAATATCAGTTTCATTAGAATTCTGTATTCCTGGGCTTTATAAAGAAAGGATTTGTAGAATGGCTGAGAACTTAGAATTCATCAACATTAGCACAAATACATACTGCAATTTCCAAGGGAGCTCTAACACATTTTTAATATAAGGGACCAGGGAAAGCCTTTATAAAGTGATTAAGGGAATATTCCCTGTTTGGGCCTCTCTGCTGCATCCAAGTCTAGATCCTCTCCCATGTGCCCTATGCAATTCTTGTCCTCTATTGGTTTCTACTGCAATAATATTTCCTTCTTTCAAGGCCCATATTATCATGAGAGAAACTTAAGCTCTGTTATATGCTTACTCAAAACCGACTTTACATACAAATTATTAATACCAACTTAAAAGAGGCTTTGCCTTCCTCTCAAGTGCTTTGCAAAGTGTCCGTGCTTTCAGTGGTACAACCCTATTCCATGACATAGGTGACCTTTGTTTCTCAGAATCAACATTCCTTTTTCTTTGGATTTTGCATGCATTTATCCTGCTATCCATTCCTTTTCTAAGGCTACTACACTGAATTCCCTTCAGTGGGAAGAGCAATCTCCCAAATGGGAGCTGTGTTAGGAAAGAAAGGAGACCTCCAATAGACCAACTCAGAGACCAAATGATCCTTTTTGTATTACCCATTACCTCTTAATTGTCCTTCAGAGCAGTGGT
>NW_007215713.1:0-2047 GCF_000164805.1 Carlito syrichta
TATTCTAGGATCCAGTAGTTCAGACTTTAAAATATTTGCTCGGAAAAAAAGGTCAAATAGTTCAGTTGACTACAATATGCAATAAGGCTATCAGGAACACTAAAATATATAGTTAGGTTATATGAGCTGATACAGTATCTGAATCGAGGTACTAGTGGAAGGGATCATCTCACTGACATTTCCAAAGGTCAAATTACTTGTGAAGAACCATTTCGATATATCCACTTGAAAAGAGACATTTACAAGTGAACTTTCTTTTCCAGAGGTCAAGTGGACTAATAAATGTTTAGTGACCCCAATTTTGGGGCACATGAATGTGTTTAGCTTAAAGAAGAAAAGAATAATCTCACTAATTATCTGTAAATATGTAAGAACCTATTTTATGAAAAGCCTATTCTGAGTTTCCAAGACAGTAAACAAGGACCACAGTGAGAAAGTAAAGAAAGCACCTTAGGTGAATATACAAAGAGCTCACCCTAATAAAGCTGTGTCATAATGGGGCATCAGTGTCACAGGAACTGTCCAGACAGAAGCTAGAAGATCAAGCTGAGGTCCTATAAGAGGATTCCCTCATTTGGTGGGAAACTGGACTAGCTTTTTGCTAAGATCTCTACCACTTCACACTTCTGTGATTTTATGTAGTCAACAGCATCTGAAGCCAGCCAGCTGTGTAGTTAGCAAGTTTGTATTACTCAGATCTAAATAATCTTCTGTCCTATAATGTCCAAATAAGTTTTAAAAACTTGAGGAATTTAGGAGGCAATAGTAGCTATAGAAACTCAGGTTAAAAAGGGAGAAAGATAATCACAGCTTCATATTTATAATACAAAGCCAAGTTAATTATATGTCCACAAATGAATCTGGCTATTACAATATTACAACAAGAAGCAAAAGTGAATAACAAGGCCCTGAAGGTGGCAAAACAACTGTACAACATATTAAAGACTGGCAGAAATAAACTTCGTTCAAACAAAATTCTATTTGAGTTCCACATACCTGGTTTTCCTACTCTAGGTCTCAAAATCCTACCTTAATAGACATGCAGAAGCAGCCTAATTCAAATATCAGTTTCATTAGAATTCTGTATTCCTGGGCTTTATAAAGAAAGGATTTGTAGAATGGCTGAGAACTTAGAATTCATCAACATTAGCACAAATACATACTGCAATTTCCAAGGGAGCTCTAACACATTTTTAATATAAGGGACCAGGGAAAGCCTTTATAAAGTGATTAAGGGAATATTCCCTGTTTGGGCCTCTCTGCTGCATCCAAGTCTAGATCCTCTCCCATGTGCCCTATGCAATTCTTGTCCTCTATTGGTTTCTACTGCAATAATATTTCCTTCTTTCAAGGCCCATATTATCATGAGAGAAACTTAAGCTCTGTTATATGCTTACTCAAAACCGACTTTACATACAAATTATTAATACCAACTTAAAAGAGGCTTTGCCTTCCTCTCAAGTGCTTTGCAAAGTGTCCGTGCTTTCAGTGGTACAACCCTATTCCATGACATAGGTGACCTTTGTTTCTCAGAATCAACATTCCTTTTTCTTTGGATTTTGCATGCATTTATCCTGCTATCCATTCCTTTTCTAAGGCTACTACACTGAATTCCCTTCAGTGGGAAGAGCAATCTCCCAAATGGGAGCTGTGTTAGGAAAGAAAGGAGACCTCCAATAGACCAACTCAGAGACCAAATGATCCTTTTTGTATTACCCATTACCTCTTAATTGTCCTTCAGAGCAGTGGTACGCTCAGTATTTCCTTTGGTTTTGTTTTCCTCTCTGCTCTATGCACTAAACAAGCATGAAAATAAAAGATATAAATAGAAAGATACTTCAGAATAAAAATTGTTTTTCATATTTTCTGTAGGTAATATGGTTCTATACATTGAATGTATTATCAATTGGCTAGGAAGCATTTTCACAGTGAAAATCTATTTCCCCAGAGTTCAACAGTTGCTTTGGCTTGGAAATTACTTCCCCTAAAAAACTACCAAACTTTTTACCTGGTCAAGATCAAAGACATGTGATCACGCATCTTCTGT
>NW_007215714.1:0-808 GCF_000164805.1 Carlito syrichta
GTTTGGGCCTCTCTGCTGCATCCAAGTCTAGATCCTCTCCCATGTGCCCTATGCAATTCTTGTCCTCTATTGGTTTCTACTGCAATAATATTTCCTTCTTTCAAGGCCCATATTATCATGAGAGAAACTTAAGCTCTGTTATATGCTTACTCAAAACCGACTTTACATACAAATTATTAATACCAACTTAAAAGAGGCTTTGCCTTCCTCTCAAGTGCTTTGCAAAGTGTCCGTGCTTTCAGTGGTACAACCCTATTCCATGACATAGGTGACCTTTGTTTCTCAGAATCAACATTCCTTTTTCTTTGGATTTTGCATGCATTTATCCTGCTATCCATTCCTTTTCTAAGGCTACTACACTGAATTCCCTTCAGTGGGAAGAGCAATCTCCCAAATGGGAGCTGTGTTAGGAAAGAAAGGAGACCTCCAATAGACCAACTCAGAGACCAAATGATCCTTTTTGTATTACCCATTACCTCTTAATTGTCCTTCAGAGCAGTGGTGCGCTCAGTATTTCCTTTGGTTTTGTTTTCCTCTCTGCTCTATGCACTAAACAAGCATGAAAATAAAAGATATAAATAGAAAGATACTTCAGAATAAAAATTGTTTTTCATATTTTCTGTACGTAATATGGTTCTATACATTGAATGTATTATCAATTGGCTAGGAAGCATTTTCACAGTGAAAATCTATTTCCCCAGAGTTCAACAGTTGCTTTGGCTTGAAATTACTTCCCCTAAAAAACTACCAAACTTTTTACCTGTCAAGATCAAAGACATGTGATCACGCATCTTCTGTCCTTTCCCTG
>NW_007215715.1:0-1393 GCF_000164805.1 Carlito syrichta
CGCTCAGTATTTCCTTTGGTTTTGTTTTCCTCTCTGCTCTATGCACTAAACAAGCATGAAAATAAAAGATATAAATAGAAAGATACTTCAGAATAAAAATTGTTTTTCATATTTTCTGTAGGTAATATGGTTCTATACATTGAATGTATTATCAATTGGCTAGGAAGCATTTTCACAGTGAAAATCTATTTCCCCAGAGTTCAACAGTTGCTTTGGCTTGGAAATTACTTCCCCTAAAAAACTACCAAACTTTTTACCTGGTCAAGATCAAAGACATGTGATCACGCATCTTCTGTCCTTTCCCTGTTCTCATTGTAGCCCCAACAAGCTCAGTGTTCTTAGCAACGCTAGTCAAAGGCATAATGAAATAAGAAGTTACATTTTCTCCTGGCAGTCTACTTTCTGTTACTTTTTGGGCAGACATAGCCCTTGTGCCTTTGTGACTCAGTATTTGTTTCTTATGGAATAGGTGTAATTTACCACACTCAAGGTCAATAGCTACATTTTTGAGTTAAACAGGATTTAGAAGGCCAAGTAGCATCTATGATATTATTTCTATAGGGAAATGTACTCCTTGCTTGGAAGAATTACTTTACAAATAATCTTTTAAATACATAATCATTCATAAATTGTTGAGTTATACATACATTCTTCAAAATTATACATGCACCATGGACATTCTATGATATATATTTTATTTTCCTACCACAGAGAACATGAGCATATCTTTTCTATTTGATTGTAACAATCATAAAAATATTTTAATAAAACAAACTTAGGTCCACATGTTCTGTGACTAAAAACAATAGGATATCAGGCATTGTGTACATGTTGGCTTGTTTTCTCCAACTTGTCTGGACTCATAAAAACCATTTCCACTCTGCTGGAGAACTGGGTGCCAAAAAAGCAAAATACAAATAGATTTGATTCATGACTGTTTGGGTTCAAGGAAAAGACACCTTCTGGCACTAGTCCACAGGTGGGACAGGTGATCTATTGCTTCTCTGCAATAGTTCATCTGATCTAAACAATATCTAATTGCTGAAAATGTGGCTATTTACCCCCTTTGAAAGGGAAACCTAGCAGACTTAGGTTCAGGTCACAAAAATTGCTTAGCGTTCTACTTTTTCTGAGATTTACAGAGAGCTCCTAAAGAACGTGACTGCACAAAGCTCCTTTGTTTTCAGATTTCATAGACTTGCTGCATTCAGTACCAAAATATATTTTGCAGGTAGCTAGGAGTATTACAAATTACATTTATATTATAGTTTTGACAACTTTTCAAAACAATATGGTCTAAACATGCCAGTTGACAGAATGATAGTTAAGAAAGGGGCATCTAAGGAATGCGGTTTTCCTCAAAACTAAATGAGAGGTAAAGTTACAAAGCACA
>NW_007215716.1:0-1904 GCF_000164805.1 Carlito syrichta
CTTTCCCTGTTCTCATTGTAGCCCCAACAAGCTCAGTGTTCTTAGCAACGCTAGTCAAAGGCATAATGAAATAAGAAGTTACATTTTCTCCTGGCAGTCTACTTTCTGTTACTTTTTGGGCAGACATAGCCCTTGTGCCTTTGTGACTCAGTATTTGTTTCTTATGGAATAGGTGTAATTTACCACACTCAAGGTCAATAGCTACATTTTTGAGTTAAACAGGATTTAGAAGGCCAAGTAGCATCTATGATATTATTTCTATAGGGAAATGTACTCCTTGCTTGGAAGAATTACTTTACAAATAATCTTTTAAATACATAATCATTCATAAATTGTTGAGTTATACATACATTCTTCAAAATTATACATGCACCATGGACATTCTATGATATATATTTTATTTTCCTACCACAGAGAACATGAGCATATCTTTTCTATTTGATTGTAACAATCATAAAAATATTTTAATAAAACAAACTTAGGTCCACATGTTCTGTGACTAAAAACAATAGGATATCAGGCATTGTGTACATGTTGGCTTGTTTTCTCCAACTTGTCTGGACTCATAAAAACCATTTCCACTCTGCTGGAGAACTGGGTGCCAAAAAAGCAAAATACAAATAGATTTGATTCATGACTGTTTGGGTTCAAGGAAAAGACACCTTCTGGCACTAGTCCACAGGTGGGACAGGTGATCTATTGCTTCTCTGCAATAGTTCATCTGATCTAAACAATATCTAATTGCTGAAAATGTGGCTATTTACCCCCTTTGAAAGGGAAACCTAGCAGACTTAGGTTCAGGTCACAAAAATTGCTTAGCGTTCTACTTTTTCTGAGATTTACAGAGAGCTCCTAAAGAACGTGACTGCACAAAGCTCCTTTGTTTTCAGATTTCATAGACTTGCTGCATTCAGTACCAAAATATATTTTGCAGGTAGCTAGGAGTATTACAAATTACATTTATATTATAGTTTTGACAACTTTTCAAAACAATATGGTCTAAACATGCCAGTTGACAGAATGATAGTTAAGAAAGGGGCATCTAAGGAATGCGGTTTTCCTCAAAACTAAATGAGAGGTAAAGTTACAAAGCACAAAGTGTTGAAAAATCTTTTGTAAACTAATAACAACAGCTGCTTAATAAATGGCTTCTGCTGGGATGGAGGAGGGAGTGCCTGCCTGCATAGCTCTCTACACGGGCAAGTCTACCCCGAGTTAAGTCAAAGGAAATTCAACAATGTTATCTAAAACATACAAAGGGCATAAACTGATATAATGTTAAATCAACTGTATAAATATTCTTAAGAATATATTATTTAAAAACCAAATGTTTTCTTTTGTCTAAACTATGAAAAATGGAATTGTGTAGCTTTGCCATTTCCTTTCAGACTGTTTAGGACTCAAACTACTTTTATTTCCTGTTTTTTTTTTCCTTTTAATATGAACTGTGGAAACATAAGCACAAATCTAAAAGAAGAAGAAAAATAGACTCTGGTCTTACTCAATGTGCATTATGATTTCAAAATCAAGTATATGTGATGAAAACTAACAGAAGATTTCCATCTCAGGAGGAACATGGTGTTTCTTTGGACTTTGAATTACATAACATGATAAAGGACTCCATTTTCCCCACCTTTTCTAGCAATCTTCCAACCACATTAATTGGCTAATATTAGCCACTGTTTGTTTCAGGTTTTCTCTTATATGTAAAATTATAAAAGCCACCAAGAATTTAGTATTAAACTTAGATGCTCAAATATCTACTGATAGGAAAAAATTTTGAAAACAAGTTATGTTACATTACAGTCATATATATCATTAAAATCTAATGTTTAAATAATAATATTATTAAATAACAATAGTAATTTAGATTTAAAATAAATTTGTTTCAAACAGAAAAAAAG
>NW_007215717.1:0-703 GCF_000164805.1 Carlito syrichta
ACGCTAGTCAAAGGCATAATGAAATAAGAAGTTACATTTTCTCCTGGCAGTCTACTTTCTGTTACTTTTTGGGCAGACATAGCCCTTGTGCCTTTGTGACTCAGTATTTGTTTCTTATGGAATAGGTGTAATTTACCACACTCAAGGTCAATAGCTACATTTTTGAGTTAAACAGGATTTAGAAGGCCAAGTAGCATCTATGATATTATTTCTATAGGGAAATGTACTCCTTGCTTGGAAGAATTACTTTACAAATAATCTTTTAAATACATAATCATTCATAAATTGTTGAGTTATACATACATTCTTCAAAATTATACATGCACCATGGACATTCTATGATATATATTTTATTTTCCTACCACAGAGAACATGAGCATATCTTTTCTATTTGATTGTAACAATCATAAAAATATTTTAATAAAACAAACTTAGGTCCACATGTTCTGTGACTAAAAACAATAGGATATCAGGCATTGTGTACATGTTGGCTTGTTTTCTCCAACTTGTCTGGACTCATAAAAACCATTTCCACTCTGCTGGAGAACTGGGTGCCAAAAAAGCAAAATACAAATAGATTTGATTCATGACTGTTTGGGTTCAAGGAAAAGACACCTTCTGGCACTAGTCCACAGGTGGGACAGGTGATCTATTGCTTCTCTGCAATAGTTCATCTGATCTAAACAATATCTAATTGCTGAAA
>NW_007215718.1:0-1011 GCF_000164805.1 Carlito syrichta
ATCTGACTCTAAAATCGCAGTCTACAGGATCTCCCAAGAGGTTGGTTTGACAATCACACAGCTCCTGACCACAAGAGTGACCAGAGGAGTGGCAGAAGACTAAAAGTTTATTCTCAGGAGAAAGTAAGCCAGAGGGTCTCTAGATTAGGGGATACTAATCTCACTGTATTGCCCAGGTTGGTCTCAAACTCCTGGCCTCAAGTGATCCTCCTGCCTTAGCTTCCCAAAGTGCTGGGATTACAGGTGTGAGCCACTGCTCCCTCCTGGTCTATTTATAGGGATGTTTTGTATGGACTTCCACACATAAATATATAAACCCGAGACAAAAACGCAATACTATTTTTTTCTCTTTTTCTTTTTTATCCTAGTTAACAAACCAAGATGGAATGTTATTGTTTTTTCCTAAATGGGAACATTCAAAGGACAAGAAGGAGCTCTTTAAAATTAAAAATATAATATCAGAAATAAAAAACCCAATGAAAAGATTGGAATACAATGTTGAGGAAATCTCACAAAAAATAGCACAAAAGTGTAGACATGGAAAACAGGAAAGAACAGATAAGAAAATTAGAGGACTAATTCAGGAATTCTCACCTTCCGAATGAATAATAGGAGTTCCAGAAAAAATAAACAAACCAAAAACAATGGAAAATGGAGTGAGTGATGTGACCAAAGAAATACTTGAAGAAAATTTATCTGAAACATAAAGATATACATTTCCAGATTAAAAGGATCCACAGAATGTCGACCCTATGGATGTAAAGATACCCTGATCCAGTTAAATTATTATAATTCAGAACACTGAAGACAAAGAGAAGATCCTACAGTTTCCAAAGGCACAGGGGAAGAGGTCAGGAATTAGAATGACTTGAATGTCTCAACAGATGCACTGCAAGTTATAAGACAAGCAATACTTTCAAATTTCTGAATGAAAATAATCTCCAACTTAAAATTTTATTTTATTTTATTTTATTTTTTTGAGTTGGAGTCTCACTCTGTCGCCCAGGCTGG
>NW_007215719.1:0-1017 GCF_000164805.1 Carlito syrichta
GGCTGACCTGGACAACTGACTCTTACAGTAGACAGCCCCATGGTGGAGATGCCCGAGCTCGAGTGTCCTGGCCTATAGAGAAGTGGGATGGTTCAATTGTTAGAAGCTTAAACCAAGAGCCACGTGGCTATGTACTGGCCCTGGGCAAGTTCCTTAACCTCTTCATGGCTCCATCTCCTCACCTATAAAATGGCGATGATAACAGGATCACTACACAAAGATTGAATTAATTCACACACGGTACTTAGTACTCAACACAAGACTGAGTCTATGTTAGTATTAGCTTTGCTTGTTGTTGTTGGTCTCCCCTTCTCCCCTCCCCTTTGACCTCTTTTCCTCTCTTTAACCCCTGAACCTGGAAAATACCTCCAAGAGTTAGGATCTGTTCTACCCACTGGCAAAATGGGCATGTAGTTTTGAAAAAGGAAATTCAACAGATCAACAGACAAAACATGGAACATTCAACCAGGGAGTTAGAAGTTCAAAGTCACCCTCCCATGACCAGAAATGCAGAAATCCTCCCAGCCTTAGATTCCAAAATTCTCTATCCCCCTCCCTCCAACATGATCACCTCTCTAACCTGGTTGCCCTCAGCCTCTCCTCAGCCAGAACTGTGTCCCCTCCTGCCCCTTCTGTGTTCTCAGGGGAGTCCATGGAATTGTCTGGATCTCTTTCCTTTTAAATCCACTCTCTCTATTTGAAATGAGCCTTTAATGTAAGCCACGTCAAATCCTTTTGGGAAGTAGGAAGCTAGACATCATAAATAAACACATTTGGATTAACTGAGGAGCAGGCCAGGGAGAAGGCAGAATTATAGGATATTTTTTTAAGTGGATGCAGCTTTATTTCTCTCAAGTATTTACAGTGACTCTTCCCGGGCTGTCATTCTATGAATCTAACTGCTGACAAATTATTTCTAAGTTGAGGTCCTGCTGGGACTTCTTTGTTGAGTAAATTAGAGGACAGGCTTCCATACTAATTGTAGGCCAGCGGCTGTACTAATGACAAAGGAATCCT
>NW_007215720.1:0-1133 GCF_000164805.1 Carlito syrichta
CTGAAAATCCAACTGACCTGGGGTTAGAGCCCAATCCTGCATTTAAGGTGATTTCTGTGAAATCAAGGCAGGGTATTTTATGTAAAAGTTTATCAAAATGTTTGGCGTTTAGTAACTAAGCAATGATAAGCACTACTCTACAATAACAATAGTATCAAATTTTGTTATGTTTTGTACAGTACCCAATAATAATAATCAACTACGGTACATTTTCTTTTGTTTGGTACTAAGTAGTAAAGAATCAAAAGCAATCTAATCCTAATATTAACAAGAATAGATTTTATGAAATATGTTTAACATAAGCCAATGCTGTTAGGCTGGGTGTTTCAGAATTAGGCACCATCTTCATAAGTGTTAAAAGAAGGTATTTTTTAAAAAGTATCCCTCTCTTTGCAGCTGAGTATGAAGGATCATGAAAATGTTAAAATTATACAAAATGCAGTTTTCCAAAAGTGGACTGAGCACTCTGTGGCTCAGATCAAGTGTGAGCTGCTTGGTACCTTGCTGTGTTTGAGAAATTGCAACACCTAACATAGGTAGTTTACTTGGGGTTATAAACAATCAAATCTCCTATTTTTAATTAAGCGCTAGGCTGTTTTCCCAGTTTCTCAGTTTCTTTCAAAAGAAGTAAGTTCCCCCTCCAAAAAATCAAGATCTATTTAATAAGCATTTCTATTTTTAAGCCTGTCTTCTCTCTCACTTCTCTGTGGTTGAATCAGCCTGAAGGTTTCCCTTCTTTTAGCTTGTTTCGTGTGCCTTTTGCTGCCTTTCACAGCCCCTTCCAGCACAGACACTGCAGCTCTTCTGCCTCTGCTTTCAGCCCAGATTGAGCCTGAACCGAAGATAAGTATATCTACACTAGGAGGAAGAATGAGGGTGTAGACTCAGGACAAGTCGTTATCTGATGTTCCAGAAATTTCTCAACCCCAAGTACCTCTGTGGTCTTTCCCTAACTTCGCCTTACTTTCACCACATGGACCAATTACATGCTAGGAAGGAGGTGTCTTATGTGAACCTTGACACTTTCTCGGTGCACGTGACCTAGCTCCTCTAGTGTGGTCCTCTATTGCCATCTGTCATTGTAGTTCAAGACTCGCCAGCTGACCTAATGGTGAATTTTGCACTAATTGCCA
>NW_007215721.1:0-1614 GCF_000164805.1 Carlito syrichta
GGTACATTTTCTTTTGTTTGGTACTAAGTAGTAAAGAATCAAAAGCAATCTAATCCTAATATTAACAAGAATAGATTTTATGAAATATGTTTAACATAAGCCAATGCTGTTAGGCTGGGTGTTTCAGAATTAGGCACCATCTTCATAAGTGTTAAAAGAAGGTATTTTTTAAAAAGTATCCCTCTCTTTGCAGCTGAGTATGAAGGATCATGAAAATGTTAAAATTATACAAAATGCAGTTTTCCAAAAGTGGACTGAGCACTCTGTGGCTCAGATCAAGTGTGAGCTGCTTGGTACCTTGCTGTGTTTGAGAAATTGCAACACCTAACATAGGTAGTTTACTTGGGGTTATAAACAATCAAATCTCCTATTTTTAATTAAGCGCTAGGCTGTTTTCCCAGTTTCTCAGTTTCTTTCAAAAGAAGTAAGTTCCCCCTCCAAAAAATCAAGATCTATTTAATAAGCATTTCTATTTTTAAGCCTGTCTTCTCTCTCACTTCTCTGTGGTTGAATCAGCCTGAAGGTTTCCCTTCTTTTAGCTTGTTTCGTGTGCCTTTTGCTGCCTTTCACAGCCCCTTCCAGCACAGACACTGCAGCTCTTCTGCCTCTGCTTTCAGCCCAGATTGAGCCTGAACCGAAGATAAGTATATCTACACTAGGAGGAAGAATGAGGGTGTAGACTCAGGACAAGTCGTTATCTGATGTTCCAGAAATTTCTCAACCCCAAGTACCTCTGTGGTCTTTCCCTAACTTCGCCTTACTTTCACCACATGGACCAATTACATGCTAGGAAGGAGGTGTCTTATGTGAACCTTGACACTTTCTCGGTGCACGTGACCTAGCTCCTCTAGTGTGGTCCTCTATTGCCATCTGTCATTGTAGTTCAAGACTCGCCAGCTGACCTAATGGTGAATTTTGCACTAATTGCCAGCTCTTGCTGCTTTGTTTTGTGGAAATAAACAAAGACCGACAAAAGGAGAATAAGTGAAGGCTGTCTCTTCAGAGGCTTCCATAGCAAAGAGTTCAGCCACCATAATCATTTATGCATCCCTCTATCCATCCATTCATCCATTATCTATGCATCCATCCATCATCGGTCTATTATAAATCTATCCGTCCATCCATCCATCCATCCATCCATCCATGTACCTATTCATCATCCATTCATTATCTATCCATTTACCACCCTTCCACTCATCCGTCTATCCATTCATCCTTTCATCCTCCATCTATTATATATCCATATCCACCCATCCATTATCTATTCATCCATTCATCCATTTATCCATTCACTCACTTACCGATCCATTTACTAAAAGGCATTTGACAGAGACTCAAAGGGACTTTTTAGACTGAAGTCTGCTGGTGGGGAAATGGAAAAGCTTTATAGTGGAGAAAAGGAAAGACTTCAGATATGATCTGATTGGAGTCTGTTGGCACAAGAAACTGTACATGGCTCACTAGAAGCAGATCATTCTATGTTGTTGATTATGAATGCATATTTGGCCATCTCTGGTTGGTCCTAAGTTGGAAATGGAGACAAAAATTAGGAAAGCTGTTAGTTATTAAACAAGTTGAGGCTGATAGTTATAGGGGTTAATGTCTGGTGTTCTG
>NW_007215722.1:0-775 GCF_000164805.1 Carlito syrichta
AAAAATCAAGATCTATTTAATAAGCATTTCTATTTTAAGCCTGTCTTCTCTCTCACTTCTCTGTGGTTGAATCAGCCTGAAGGTTTCCCTTCTTTTAGCTTGTTTCGTGTGCCTTTGCTGCCTTTCACAGCCCCTTCCAGCACAGACACTGCAGCTCTTCTGCCTCTGCTTTCAGCCCAGATTGAGCCTGAACCGAAGATAAGTATATCTACACTAGGAGGAAGAATGAGGGTGTAGACTCAGGACAAGTCGTTATCTGATGTTCCAGAAATTTCTCAACCCCAAGTACCTCTGTGGTCTTTCCCTAACTTCGCCTTACTTTCACCACATGGACCAATTACATGCTAGGAAGGAGGTGTCTTATGTGAACCTTGACACTTTCTCGGTGCACGTGACCTAGCTCCTCTAGTGTGGTCCTCTATTGCCATCTGTCATTGTAGTTCAAGACTCGCCAGCTGACCTAATGGTGAATTTTGCACTAATTGCCAGCTCTTGCTGCTTTGTTTTGTGGAAATAAACAAAGACCGACAAAAGGAGAATAAGTGAAGGCTGTCTCTTCAGAGGCTTCCATAGCAAAGAGTTCAGCCACCATAATCATTTATGCATCCCTCTATCCATCCATTCATCCATTATCTATGCATCCATCCATCATCGGTCTATTATAAATCTATCCGTCCATCCATCCATCCATCCATCCATCCATGTACCTATTCATCATCCATTCATTATCTATCCATTTACCACCCTTCCACTCATCCGTCTATCCATTCATCCT
>NW_007215723.1:0-686 GCF_000164805.1 Carlito syrichta
GTCCAGGAGTCCTGAAATCCACCATCATTCAGGAATGGTGCAAATCATGCTGTCATACTCCCTGTCACCCTCAGACCTCTGGACAAGTAGAGCAGAGGAACTGGACTCTAAAAAACTCATTCAGAAATCTATCCAGTTAAAATGACTGAGTGGTTTGCTGCTAGCCTTGTCAAAATGAGAGCAACCCCTTGGAACCCCTTGGAAGTTTAGCAGGCCTATGAATCTGGGTTTGAGACCATGTCTTGTACTCAATCTAACTGAATCCTCTCATACTCATATTCAGTATTTAAAAGGCTTCTCTCTTCCCTGGAAACCCTGAGACATAAAATCAGAAGGATCCGGAAGGAGCTGCCAGAGGAAGTCTGCCACTCTTATCAACAATCAGGGGATTTTGTGTACATAAACGTGCTCCGGAGGAAAGATGGCTGTCACCACACTGGGAGGGACTCTTTCAAATGTTCTGATACGACTAATTTTTTTTTTTTTTGAGTTGGAGTCTCACTCAGTCGCCCAGACTGGAGTGCAGTGGCCGCTCCCGGCCCCCGCAGCCTCAACCTGCTGGGCTCCGGCGATCCTTCCGGCTCAGCCTTCCAAGTAGCCAGAATTACAGGCATGCTCTACCACGCCCGGCTGATTTTTTTATTTATTGTAAAGATGAGGTCTCGCTGCCCAGGCGGGTCTCGAAC
>NW_007215724.1:0-352 GCF_000164805.1 Carlito syrichta
CCAGGCTGGAGTTTAGTGGCATGCTCACGGCCACCTCAGCCTCAACCTGTTGGGCTCAGGTGATCCTTTCGCCTCAGCCTTCCAGGTAGCTGGAACTACAGGCACGTGCCACAATGCCCATCTAATTTTTTGATTTATTGTACAGATGAGGTCTCGCCAAGTTGCTCAGGCTGGTCTCAAACCCATGGGCTTAGGCAATCCTCTCATATCAGCCTCCCAAAGTGCTGGGATTATAGGCGTCAGTCACCGCGCCCAGACTGGTAGACCTTTACACCAAAAATAATTGCTTTTTAAAAAAAATTCAGAGTCTCACTTGGTTGCCCAGGCCCAAGAGCAGTGACACAATCATGGC
>NW_007215725.1:0-590 GCF_000164805.1 Carlito syrichta
GGCGATCCTTCTGCCTCAGGCTTCCAAGTAGCTGGAACTACAGGCATGTGCCACCATGCCCAGCTAATTTTTTGATGTGGCACCAAGTTGCCCAGGCTGGTCTCAAAACCCTGGACTGAGGCAATTCACCCACCTCCACCTCCCAAAGTGCTGGAATTATATGCATGAGCCAACGCACCTGGCATGTTGCTATTTTTTGTTTGTTGTTATTGGTTTGCTGGAAGTTTTTTTTCTTTTCTTTTTCTTTTGGAGTTGGAATTTCACTTTGTAACCCAGGCTGGGGGGCAGTGGTATACTTCTGTGCCACCGCAACCTCGACCAGCTGGGCTCAGGCAATCCCTCTGCCTCAGCCTTCCAAGTAACTGGAACTACAGGCATGAGCCACCATGCCTGGCTAATTTTTTGATTTATTGTAGAGATGAAGTCTCAACAAGTTGCCTGGGCTGTTCTTGAACCTGCGGGCTTAGGCAATCCTCTTACCTCAGCATCCCATAGGTATGAGCCACTGGGCCCGGCCGGTTTTGCAGGAAGTTTTAATGAGGAAACTGTGACGTGAGGCATATTTTTTCCCTTTTTCCCTAGTTTGTGAC
>NW_007215726.1:0-863 GCF_000164805.1 Carlito syrichta
GATATCTTAGTGCTTGAGCATTCCGATATGATATTTTCTGGAATATGGCATGCTCTTTTGGCCCACAGACCATTTTGTATTCATTTCAGTAAGATTTCTTTTGTCTTACTTTTATTTGTATTTTCTGTCCCATTTGTTCTTTTCCCTACATCAGGGATTCCAGTTATTTCAATGTTAGATTGTGTTTTGTCTGTCTTCCCTAACAGATTCTTTCACTTGACTTAATATTTGTCTCTTCATCTGCACTCACTAGGCTTAAATCAAACCTTTTTTTCTGTTAAAAGTACCTTCATTTTCAGCAGTATTTATCAGAAGGGCCCACTGTGCTTTTCCCTAACTTAGTTCATTCTGTCATTGTGTTTTCATAGTCTTCAGTGTATTCCCTTAGGTCTGTGACCCCCCTTTTCATCTCCATGTTACAATTTTCTCACCTTTGAGTTTCTATTTATTTCATTTCATTTCATTTCATTTTTGAGCCAGAGTATCTCTCTGTTGCCCAGGCTGGAGTGCAGTGGCACACTCACGGCCACCACAGCCTAGAGCTGCTGGGCTCAGGCAATCCTTCTACCTCAGCCTTCCAAGTAACTGTAACTACAGGCATGAGCTACCATGCCCAGCTAATTTTATAATTTATTGTAGAGACAAGGCCCCTCATCATGTTGCTCAGGCTGGTCTCAAACCCCCTGAGCTCAGGCAATTCTCTCACCTCCACCTCCCAAGTGCTGGAATTACAGGCGTGAGCCACTGCACCTGGCATTTTTATTTATTTATTTTTTTAGAGTCAGGGTCTCACTCTATTGCTCAGGTTGGAGTGCCGTAGCAGGATCACAGTTCACCACAGCCTCAACCTCCTGGGCTCAGGC
>NW_007215727.1:0-717 GCF_000164805.1 Carlito syrichta
CACAGGCATGAGCTACCATGCCCAGCTAATTTTATAATTTATTGTAGAGACAAGGCCCCTCATCATGTTGCTCAGGCTGGTCTCAAACCCCCTGAGCTCAGGCAATTCTCTCACCTCCACCTCCCAAAGTGCTGGAATTACAGGCGTGAGCCACTGCACCTGGCATTTTTATTTATTTATTTTTTTAGAGTCAGGGTCTCACTCTATTGCTCAGGTTGGAGTGCCGTAGCAGGATCACAGTTCACCACAGCCTCAACCTCCTGGGCTCAGGCAAAACTTCCACCTCAGTTTCCCGAGTAGCTAGGATTAAAGGTGTGTGCCAACATTTCTGGCTAATTTTATGACTTTATGTAGAGATGAGGTCTTACTATGTTGCCCAGGTTAGTTTCAAACTTCTGGCTTCAAGCATTCCTCCCACCTCAGCCTTCCAAAGTGTTACAGGCATGAGCCACCACATCTGGCCAAATTTATTTTACTGAATCTATTATTTTTATCTAGTTGTTGTAGGGTATAAGGCAATGATAAGGAATTTACTCTGTCCCAAGAATAATACTTTCTTTTTAATAACATTTCTAGCAAGCTGTGTTTTCTTCCTTTTTTGCCCCACACCTTTTTTTGTTTGCTTTGCTGGTACTTCGATGGTTTCTATGGAAACATCAGTGTGAAACCTTGACTTCCTTTTTGCAACTTCACCTGATTCCAGTTCTGCAGTCAGGC
>NW_007215728.1:0-412 GCF_000164805.1 Carlito syrichta
CTTGAATTATAAGTTGTGTGAAAGCCAAAACTGCAGTTTACGGAAGAATGGGAGCAATGAGCTTCTAAAGTTAGCTTGTGTTTATCCTGGTCTCAGAGTTTTTATGTTTTGATCTCACAGGAGCTTAATCTGGTTAGTGCTGAGTAGAAAGGGGGAGGAAATGGGGTTAAATAGCTCCTGAACGCATCCTAGTGGTCTCGGGGTCAACAGCCCTTCCTGATCCCTAACACTCAGTGGGCCTCCATAGCTGGCTCCCAACACTCAGCCTTGGGCCTAGAGTTCCCAAAAGATGGTATATCGGCAGAGAATCAGGCTGTCAGAGGCGGGGAACCACTGGAGCCCGGGAATTCAAGACCAGCCTGGGTCATGTAGCAAGATCTAATGCTCCCCAGAAAGCAAACACTCAAGTCAC
>NW_007215729.1:0-598 GCF_000164805.1 Carlito syrichta
CTCACAGGAGCTTAATCTGGTTAGTGCTGAGTAGAAAGGGGGAGGAAATGGGGTTAAATAGCTCCTGAACGCATCCTAGTGGTCTCGGGGTCAACAGCCCTTCCTGATCCCTAACACTCAGTGGGCCTCCATAGCTGGCTCCCAACACTCAGCCTTGGGCCTAGAGTTCCCAAAAGATGGTATATCGGCAGAGAATCAGGCTGTCAGAGGCGGGGAACCACTGGAGCCCGGGAATTCAAGACCAGCCTGGGTCATGTAGCAAGATCTAATGCTCCCCAGAAAGCAAACACTCAAGTCACGCAGGGTGGCGCCCATGGTCCCAGCTACACAAGATGTAGTGGTCTTCGACCCGGTGGTGGTGATTATTTGGAGTCAGAATCCCGCTCTGACACCCAGGCCAGAGTGCAAGGGCATGCTAATGACCTCCGCAGACTCCTCCTGATGGGCTCTGGTGATCCTCCCACATCAGACACCCAAGTGGCTGGAACTACATGGTTGAGTCACAAAGCCTGCCTAATATTTGGATTTGTTTTTGATGACCAAGTTCTCCTCTCATGTCCTACTCTGGTGTTGACCCAGAAGACTCAAGCTATCTATT
>NW_007215730.1:0-792 GCF_000164805.1 Carlito syrichta
GGAAATAATTAAGTTTTAAAGTAAACTTAATGTAGGTTTAAAATTAAATACACTTAGGATTAGAAGTAAGATTAGTTTCATATATAAGTGTAGATTTAGACATGTTTCGTTTAGAAATATAAAATGTAAAATAGGTGATAAGAAAATAGCAAGTAATATAGATAAGGCAATTAGAATAAGAAAGTTAAATTTTTAAATTAATAGTATTAAGAATTCGTAGTGGGTAAGAAAAGGGTGGTTATATAAAAGAAAAAACAAGTCAATATATTGCTGCTAAAAGTATATATAAGGGTAGAATTCAGAAAATAGATTAGTAAAGGAAAAGAAATAGAATAGCGAAGGGAAGAGATTCAGGTGACCTAGGGGTCAGAGGACGTGGCTGATAAATTGGCAGCTGGTATTTTGTTACACCACCAGGTAGCAGGAAGAAACAAAATGAAACTTGTAAAGGTCAACTTCCCCATAAACAAAAGAAAAAACATGATGTAAACATTTAATGTGTAACATGGGATACATTTTGTGGGTAGAGGGGTCAGTAAAAAAACTATATAAGCTTGTAAGAATTGAATAAAAATTGGCAGAGTCTTGAGCTCTCCCCAGGAAGAGGATTCCTGTCGTCTTCGTCTTTTCTTTTTCGCCGCTTCCCGATTCTCCCCAGTCAGGCCCTGACTCTCTCGTTGGACCTGGACTCTAGTAGGGTATGTTCTTTCTTGTTTTCTAAATCAGATTAATATTCCTGAAATTGTTTATGTCATTCTCTAGCTCAAACTACTTCAAAAGACTCCAAATGCT
>NW_007215731.1:0-767 GCF_000164805.1 Carlito syrichta
TACGAGTAGTAGGAACTACAGATGTGCACTACCATGCTCAGCTAATTTTTGATTTACTGTGGAGACGAGGTCTCGACATGTTGCCCAGGCTGTTTTTAAACCCATGGGCTCAGGCAATTCACTCGTCTCATCCTCCCAAAGTGCTGGGATTACAGGCTGAGCCACCGAGCCCAGCCATGTCTCCATGATTTACCAGTACTTTCTAGTGGCCTGATCCTTTCTTGGTGTTATATATATATATGTTTGTTTGTTTTTTTTAATTTTAAAGATGTGGGGTATAATTCAGGATTAGGTATACAAGTGGTCATCATACAGGGAAAGCTTGGGCCTCCCTTTGGTCCCCACTTTGCCTAGTTTGAGATCAGCTTCCCTCATTGATGCTGTGTGTGTCCCCCACCCCTGCAGTATCCCGCTGCTGCCAATCCCTTTCTTAGAGTATTTTGGGAAATGCTCAGGGTCTGCTTATGAGTGAGAACATGTGGACCTCAGTTCTTTGTTTCTGTGGTAGCTTTACTTTCTTGATGACTGCTGTCCTCAGCCAGGACACTGCTGCCTGACAGCCACCCCAGCTGCTGGCAAGGGGTTCTTTCTTGGAGCAGGAGTTGAACCCAAGAGAGTTAGAACAACCAAGATAAAGAGCCCTTCAAGAAATCTCCCTCGCCTCTCAGTCCCCTCCTCCCTTATCAAGATTGCCCAGAGCTCTAGGGATCTACAGTTCCAGGCTGAACTTCCTTTACTCTCCTGGATGACAGGGCAGGATGTCACAT
>NW_007215732.1:0-753 GCF_000164805.1 Carlito syrichta
TCATTGCCTGGAAGAATGCATAACACATTAGAGACACTCAATAAATGTCTGCTTGTTGAATTAATAAATATATTCATTGCATTTTTTGAAAATATAGTCACTCCTCAGTCTATTTATAACAAGCAAATCGGCTGAAACATTGTTTAGAAAATTTCACCTGAGTGTCATTGTCTTCTCAGATTTTGTCAAGGAAGCAATGTAATTTTTATCATGATTCATGTGGCAGAATGTCCATCCCTTTAATAGCAAAAAAAATTCAGAGAGAGAAATCTTCATGTTGGTGAGTCCAGATTAAGAGAAATGCTTATTTCTTTACCCCAAAATATCATCTAAAGTCTGGCTAATACAATGCTATTAATCCAACATACAAACATGTTTCTTTCTTGTTATTGAAAAAGCCTCTCAAATTTAATTAAAGTCAATAAAGAAATTAAAAGCTTAATGAGAGCAAGAATCCTCTGAGTGTGTTCATGCTGTTTTCAGCCTGTGATGTTGTAAAAGATAGGATTATGATTTTATTGCCTGGACGACCAAGAGAAGAGAAAGTATGAGAAGAGTTGTGAAAAGTCTCCTGGTGAGAAAAATCTCAGAGTGGAAATCTGTTATGCTTAATCAAGTCAAGGGAGAAATTCAATACAAAAGGGCTGCCTTGTGAACGTCACCACCTATTGTCTAAAAGCAAAGACAGGGACAAACCCTTTGGGTTCCCTCCCACTGTGGGAGCTTTTTTGTCCTCTCAATAAATCCTGCTTG
>NW_007215733.1:0-717 GCF_000164805.1 Carlito syrichta
AAGTATTAGGGAGCTTCTGCAACTTGCTGAAGGATAAATATCTTGTCGGCAGTATAGCTAGAATTTGAAGATAGAGGACAGACACCAAAACTTACCCTGTAATAAAAGGTAAAAGTCATCACTCCACTGCAAAGAGCCATTGCTTTTAGCTACCCGGCTGTCAACAAATCTTTCTGAAAAAACTGATTTTCAAAGAAATAACTTTCTCTTTGTATTTATCTTTCATTTGGGGGATATTTGATTAAATTGTATAATTACAACAAGTCCACCTGGCATTCCCAGGTTTGGCAAGAAACATGAACAACTCTTGGAAACCTGAGGCCTTCGCTGGTGGGAGCAGAAGAATGCCGGTGTCCTAGAAGCCAGCCTGCCAGTTGAGAGCATCCAGCATACCAGCATGCTTTACCAAGGGGCTGCAGACTTCGTGAACTGGGAGTCTTTTAAGGCAAAGTCGGTTAGGAAAGATTTACTGAATACATAATTTTTTTAAAAAGCGTATTACATCTGTTGTTTTTCACCTTGCTCTTGTCATGTAACTTATCTAATCATTCCTTCTTCTGGTAGACTCTCAGGCTGGCCACAAACATCTTTGGTTTTGTTTGCCCATGACCTTCTTGCCTTCTGGAAATAGCAAACCTTTTCTTGTAGGAAATGCTACTTCGCCCACTCCACCCATGTTCCTTTACAGACCCTGCCTCTCCAACCTCACTTGACTGG
>NW_007215734.1:0-2213 GCF_000164805.1 Carlito syrichta
GCTACTTCGCCCACTCCACCCATGTTCCTTTACAGACCCTGCCTCTCCAACCTCACTTGACTGGTCCCAGAATGGCAACAGAGCTAGCTGGGCCAGGGTCTTTGAGTCTGGGAATGTGAGAGGATGTGGTCAGTGCACATCAGGTGACTGAAGCTATGGACCATGAGGCCCTGGAGCTGCCAGCACCCTTGTTTCCTACCTAGCGGAAGCAGCCAGCTTGCAGGGAAAGAGCCCACTGCTATTCCTCCTGAACTGCAGCTTTTCCTAACGTTTGCATGATTAACTTTTCTTCCAATTATGTTTAAATGCTTCCAAATTCTCATCTATGGATGATAATTCAAGGTGGGCTTATGTTACTTGAAACTAAGAGTCCTGAATAATTTATGCAGAGTTGAAAGTAACCAAGTCTAAAATGCAGAAAAGGATGAAATGAAGTGGGCTGTGGGGGTAGACGTCATACCATTTAGAGTGGAAAGATTCCGAAGTGCTGTCACAAGGTGTTTGAAACCATTGGCTTAACAAGGCTGAAGATTTACAAAACTGGGGAAAGTATCTGATTACTGGAAATCAGTGTCTACTTCTTGCAACATTCCACAAGGGGCAAGAAAGAGAGAGGCTGCAGTTCAAGCTCGCCCGTGAACGTGGAAGTAGATAAGGAACAGCAGAAATAAGAGAAGAATACATCTTGAGATATACATCTTGAGACCTCTTCTGCTTTTGGTCAGCAATCTGAGTCCTCTTGAACTTATAAAGGCTGAATTTTCTCCTGCAAGGTAGTGAGTGGTTCTCAGAGAGACAGTGGGAGTCTGATGAATGGACAGGGATGCACAGGAGGAACCAGGGTCCTAGTATTGCATATTTATGTGTATTATGATGTCTAGATATCTTTTAAAAAAACAAACCTTGAAGAGACTGCCCCTGGTGAGGTGGGGAGAGGCTAGCCAATTCTTAGAGACTGCAAAAGGCCCAGCCAGGAGTATCCCTCTGATATGCAAACTAACCAGTCCAGAGCCCCACCTCCACCTGGCCCCTACACTTCAGGAAGCAATATTCCTTTGTCTCAATCATCCCTAGGCCAGGTCCCAGGTAACTAGGGACCACTCTTGTAGCTTGGAACGTGATGATAATATTCAAACTGAAGTGTCCACCCCGCCTTTCCAACGGAAACCCCAATAAAGGCTCTGCGGTCTAAATCTCTCCCTTGCTTCTCTCTTCTGCCTCCTGATCACGCTCATATCTTTCTGATGTGACCCTTTGTGGTGTGCCATGCTTTCTGCCTTTAGGAGAAGAAGCAGAATAAAACTTTGGTTCCTGAGCCTTTCCTGTATCCTCTTGTAGCTGCCCCTGGTTGACCATCTCACACAAGAATAGAAAATAGCCCTTAACGATGGTAAAGGGAAAGCCCTGAGCCCAGATGCAGATTGAGGGTAGGAAATTCTTCCAGGGTTCCAGCAGAAATCCTTAAATTGAGTCCTAGAAGGACAGCAGAGGCTCTTAAGCAGTTCTTAAAGGCACTGGCCTCCAGTTAGAAACGGAAACCTTGAGAGCTGAGTAGGTTTTAATGAACAGATTCCTCGAGTTATTTGGAGCTGTCCCTTGGATTCAGGTTCCACGGATTTAAAACGAGAATACCAGATAAGATGATCTCCAAAGTGTTCTCTTGGTTTTAATGTTTTGATTCTGGAGGTTAAACGTACAAAACATTATCGTTTTCTTAAAACTATTGAGAAGATTCTCCTGATTTTGAGCATTACATTTAAGAACAAATGTGGGGGTGAGGGACATGAAGTGCTTGCTTTTGAGTCTGTTCAATTCACCGTGCGATCTCAAAGTTGACTGACACAAAGTTGATTTCCTCACTGGCAGAAGGGGATTTTGGAAGTCTGTCTTCACAGGGCAATGAGAAAGGAAAAGTGAATGCCTTTTAACATCTCTTAAGGAAAGAAAAGATGCTGGAGAAATTCTAAGCAAGATCAAGCCAGGCTCGGTGGCTCAACCTGTAATCCCGCACCTTTGGGAGGCGGAGGTGAGTGGATTGCCTGAGCCCGTGGGTTCGAGACCCGCCTGGGCAACTTGACGAGACCTCATCTCTACCATAAATCAAAAATTAGCCGGACGTGGTAGTGCGAGCCTGTAGTTCCAGCTACTTGGAAGGCTGAGGCGGAAGGATCGCCAGAGCCCAGCAGGTCGAGGCTGCGGTGGCCGGGAGTGGG
>NW_007215735.1:0-368 GCF_000164805.1 Carlito syrichta
ATATAGACAGGCATCTTGTTACAGCAGCAAAACCTAGATCATCCTGACTGATGTAAAATAGATGCTAAGTAGATTTAAAAAAAAAAAACTCCACTCTCCAAATAATTGAAATATTTAACATAATGTGTTCATTTCTAGACTATTATCAAATTTTAAATACACACTCAGATTTTTCTCATTCTTATTTCAAAGGATCAATTACATTGTGGCCCAGCATCAAATACAATGTGCTCGTTCTTTTAGGATACCTGTGCTGTTAAATATGGGAAAATTAGTCTAAATTACTGTCTTTTCTTCTTTTCTCACCGCCAAGAATGTTTTCTAGGATGGTGTCAGACCAGTGGCAAGAAACTACAAAACACTAGAAT
>NW_007215736.1:0-5520 GCF_000164805.1 Carlito syrichta
GACTGGGCCACATTCTTTAGGAACTGGTTTGAGCTATAATTAAGAGTTTTTTATAGTACAAGTAAAATTAGTACAGAATAGAAAGGCATTAGGGTTTAAGTTAGTCATTAGGTGTTGGGAATGCATAAGATTTCGAAGTTATTGATTATTAGAATATTTTATGACATTAGAATTGTGGTATTGTTTGTGAGGAACATTAACCAAGCATAAGGAACAGTGAAATAATATTGGGATTGTCCTTCCTCATGCTCGAGGAAACACCTGGTGGGTGGGGGGATGCCCCTCATCCACCTGGCTTTGTGTTCACGTGAAAATCTTGTGATGTTGCCTGTGAAACTTTAGGATAAAAGGCTTACGGTTTGCCCCATTAAATCAGCTTCTGCACTAGACAGTCCAGTCTCTTTCTTTCTCCCCCCTTCTCTTTCTTTCTCTTTATTTCTCCAGAATAATCTCCAATGCTGCCCCACATCCCAGGGACCCCCTAAATCTCTCTGCAGGGGCTGGCCCCCCGCAGTTAGTCCTTGAGGCCACCAACACAAAGGAGGCACAGTCACTGTGGCACCTATTATAGACAAGGGCCAGTCGCAGAGGCACCCATGATAGAGGAGGTCAGTAACTTAAGCACCCATTAGAGGAGACCTAGTCACTGGGGCACTCATCACATAGGAGATTTGATAATGGGGTACCCATCACAGATAAGGTCCAATCACTGGTGCACTAATTATGGAAGAGAGTCCGTCAGTAGAGCAAAGATCACAGAAGAGGGTCAGTCAGTGAGGCACCAAATACAGAGGAGGGACATTCCCTGAGGCACCCATCACAGAGGAGGACCAGTCTCTGGGGTTCCCAACAGAGAGGAGAGTCAATCTTTGGGGCAGCCATATCAGAGAAGGGCCAGTCAATGGAGTATTCATAAAAGAGTGGTAGTCACTGTGCACCTATAACAGAGGAGGGCTAGTCACTTCTTCATTCATCATAAATGTGGGCCAGTCATTGGGATACCGATTATGCAGGAGGACCACTCACTAGGGCAGTCGTTATTAAGGAAGGCTGGTTACTGGAACACCCATCACAGAGGAGGATCAGTCACTGCAGCACCAATCAGAGAGGAGGTCCTATCACTAGGGCACCCATATTGAAGGAGGGCATCTCATTCTGGAGGCACTTATTGTAGAGGAGGCCCAGTAACTGAGACGTGGATCAGAGAAGGGCCAGTCACTGAAGCATCCACCAGAGAAGAGGACCAGTTACTGTGGCACTAATCACAGGAAGGGCTAGTTACTTGGGCGCCCATAATGGAGGAGACCAAGTTACTAGAACAGCCATCAGAGAGGAGATCCAGTCTTGGAGAACCATTCACTGGTCAACCATCACAGTGGATGGCTAGTCACTAGGTCATTCATTATGAATAAATGCTAGTCATTAGGAAAATGATAACAGATGAAGACCTGTAACTTGGGTACCCATGACGAAAGATGGCCAGTCACTGGTGCACTCATCACAAAGGAGGGTCAGTCACCAGGGCACAGATTATAGAGTAGGGCCTATTATTGGTCACCCATCACATAAGAAGCATATTCACTGGGACAGCCATCACAGAGGCAGTTCATTCATTGAGACAACGAAAACAGAAGATGAACAGTCATAGAGGAATGCACCACAGAGGAGGAGTAGTCACTTATGCACACATCACTAGAAGGAACAGTCATGAGGGAATCCATAAAAAAGACGGCAGTCATTGGGGTACCCATCACAGAGGTGGGAAAGTCATGGGGCCACACCTCACAGATGAGGGTTATTCAATGGGACACTCATCAAAGAGGAGGGCTAGTCACTGTGGCATCCATAACAGTGGAGGGCGAGTCACAGGGAAATCTGTAATGAGGGAGGGTCTGTCACAACCATCAAAAAGGAGAGACAGTCATCGGAGAAAAACACTGAGGAAAACAGTCACTGGGACACACAATACAAAGGATGGCTTGTCACTGTGGCACCCATTATCAATGAGGCCCAGTTACTGGAACATCCGTCACTTTTGAGGGCTAGTCACTAAAGCACCCTATATGGAGGAGGGCCTTTCACTATAGTACCAATCTCTTAGGAGACTCAGACACATGGGAAGCTCATTGGGGAGGAGATCCAGTCACTGATGCAGCAATCACAGAGGAAAGTTTGCCACTGGGACATCCATCACAGAGGAGAATCAATCACTGGAGCATTTTCACAGAGGAGGACCAGTCACTGGGGCACCCATCACAGAGGAGGGCCAGTCGCTGGGACAATCATCACAGAATAGAACCAGTCAGTGGGGCACACGTCAAGTAGGAAAGTCATTCGAAGTTGAGGCAACCATCACAGAGGAGAACCAGTCACTGAGACACACATAACAGAGGGACAGTCACTGGGACTTCTATTGAGATGGGACTCAGTCACTGGTGCTCAGATCAGAGAGGAGGACCTGTTAATTGGGCACCGATTACTGAGGAGAATTGGTCACTGTGGTACCCATCCATTAGTGGTGATAGTCACTGGGGCACCCAACACAGAGAAGCCACAGTCACTGGGGTAGCTATAATACAGGACAATCAGTCACTGAAGAACCCATCATAGAGGAAGACCAGAAACTGAGTTACTCATTGGGATTAAGACCAGTCACTGAGAAACCCATCACTATGGAGGGCTAGTTACTTGGACATCCATCTCAGATAAGTGCCAGTCACTGAGGCACCCATCAAAAGGAGGGCCAGTCTTTAGGACACCTATCACAAAGGTGGCCTGGTCACTGAGGTACCCATTACAAAATATGTTTTGTAACTAGAACATCCATTAAGGAGGAGAGACCATGACTGGACCAGCCATTACAGAAGAGGGCCAGTCACTGGTGCACTCACACAGAAATGGACCGGACACTGGGGCATCCAACGCAGAGGCAAGGAAGTCACTGGGGGCACACATCACAAAGGGAGCCGACTCTCGGGGACTCCCATCACAGAGGAGAGTCTGTCACTGAGACATCCATTCTAAAGGAGGAACTGTCACTTGTGCACTCCTCTCAGAGGAAGACAATTCACTGGTGCATTGTTCACATAGGAGAGACAATCACAGGGGCACCCACCACAGAGGAGAGTAAGTCACTGGCGTAACCAATAAGAAAAAGGGTTAGTCACTAGGGCATTGATAATAGAAAGGAAGACTTGTCCCTGGGACACCTATCACAGAGGACAAGTCTCTAGACCACAGATCACAGCACAGAACAACTCATTGGTACACCCATCAAAGAGAAGGGCCAGTCACTGGGGTAACCATTACAGAAGGAGGCTACTTTCTGGGCCACACATTACATGGGAGTGAAAGTCACTGGAGCACCAATTAGGGGGAAGACCAGTTCCTGATAGGCCCATGACAGAGGAGAGGAAATCAATAGGGAACCAATTATAGAGGAGGATCAAACACTAAGACATCCATCACAAAACAGTCCCTGTCACTGGGACAGTGATGAGGTTTTCTACATAATATGTGCCCCATCCATAATGGAGAAGGGCTAGACGCTTGGGGCACATATTATGTAGAAAACCTCATCACTGGGGCAGCTATTACAGAGGAAAGCTAGTAATTGAGGCACCCATCATAGAGAAGGACCATTCACTGTGGCATCTATCACAGAGGACAGCCAGTCCCTGGAGAAACCATCTCAAGGAAGACCATCACTAGGACACCCATTACAGGAAAGGTTAATCATTTGGGCACCCATCACAGAGGAGGGCTAGTTTCTGAGACACCCCTTATGGAGGAGAGACAGTCAATTATGCATCTATAACAGAGAAGATCCAGTTGCTGAGTCCTCACGGAGGAGAAATAGTCACTAAGACACCCATTTGGCAGATGATTAGTCACTGGGGAACTGATCACAGAAGAGGACCAATCACAGGGATACACCTCACAAGCAGGCCTGGGCAATGCAATGAGCATCACAGAGGAGGGTTATTCCCTGGACAACCCATAACAGAGGAAGCATAGTCACTGCAACACCAATAAAAGAGGTGGGCTAGTCACTGAGGCACATATCACAGAGGAGGCCTAGTCACTGAAGCACACATCACAAAGAATCAGTCATAGGCACTCATCACAGAGAAGGTCAGTCACTGGTGCACCCAATTACAGATGAGGGCCAGTCACTGTGGCATTCATTATGGAAGAGAGGCAGTCACTGGGGCACCCATTATGGAGGTGGACTAGTCAATGTGTTGTCCATTATGAAGAAGCACCATTTAGTAAGGAACAAACATAGAGGTGGTTCAATCACTAGGCGACCTCCTACAGAGGAGGGCCAGTCACTAGAGAACCCATCACAGAAGAGAGTTAGTCAATAATACACCCATCACAAAGGAAGTCTAATCAATGAAACACAATGATGGAGAAAAGTCAGTCATTGTGATTCCATTATGGAGGAAGTCCTGTCACTGGGAAAGCTATAAAAGAGGCAGTCTAGTCACTGAGGCACATATCACAGAGGACAAAGAGTCATTGAGGTACCCAATATGGAAGAGAGGAAGTCACTGAGGCAACCATCACAGAGGAGTAACAGTCATTGTGACACGCATCACAGAAGTGGGCTAGTTACTGGGGCACCCATTATGGAGAAGGCCCAGTTACTGTGACACCCATCATATAGGAAGACCTGTCAATTGGGCACCTATCACAGAAGAAGCCTGTGGCAGATATCACAAAATAGACAGTCTCTGGGACAACTATCACAGAGGTGAGTCAGTCAATGTGTTACCCACTATAAAGGAAGGCCAGTCACTGGGGCACATATCACAGAGAAAGACCAGTTTCTGTTGCACTCAAAAGGGTAGTAGTGACTAGATCACATTATAGAGGTTTAGTCACTAGGTATAGTCATTAGGACACCCATCACAAAGAAGTGTACTCAGTAGGACACCCATCAGAGAAGGATCTGTCACTGTGACAAGATGGCCAGTAATTGGGAAACATCTCAGAGGAAGGCCAGGGACTGGGGCACCCATCACAGAGGAGGGCTTGTAATTGTGGCACCCATCACAGATGAGTAACTGTCACTGGGGCAACCATTATGGATAATGGCTGGTGACTTGGAAACACATCACAAAAGAGTGCCAGTAACTGAGACACCCATCACAGAGGTAGACCATTCAATTGGGGCACCCATCAAAAAGGGGGGCTAGTCACTGAAGCACCCATTATAGAGGAGGGTTAGTCACTGGGACACCCATCACAGAGAAGGGTCAATCATTGGGGCACACATTACAAAAGTGGGCCAGTTACTGAGGTACCTACAACAGAGGAAGTGTTGTCACTGGGAGAGTCGTCAAAGAACAGAGCCAGTTAATAAGGCACCCATCACAGAAGAGGGGAATTACTGGGGAATCTATTATGGAGGAATGCGAGTAGCTGGGACAAACATAACAGAGATGGGCTAGTCCCTGGTGTGGAAGCCCAGTCAATGAGAATTCCGTTGCACTGTACAGCCATAAACTTGGA
>NW_007215737.1:0-5765 GCF_000164805.1 Carlito syrichta
GACTGGGCCACATTCTTTAGGAACTGGTTTGAGCTATAATTAAGAGTTTTTTATAGTACAAGTAAAATTAGTACAGAATAGAAAGGCATTAGGGTTTAAGTTAGTCATTAGGTGTTGGGAATGCATAAGATTTCGAAGTTATTGATTATTAGAATATTTTATGACATTAGAATTGTGGTATTGTTTGTGAGGAACATTAACCAAGCATAAGGAACAGTGAAATAATATTGGGATTGTCCTTCCTCATGCTCGAGGAAACACCTGGTGGGTGGGGGGATGCCCCTCATCCACCTGGCTTTGTGTTCACGTGAAAATCTTGTGATGTTGCCTGTGAAACTTTAGGATAAAAGGCTTACGGTTTGCCCCATTAAATCAGCTTCTGCACTAGACAGTCCAGTCTCTTTCTTTCTCCCCCCTTCTCTTTCTTTCTCTTTATTTCTCCAGAATAATCTCCAATGCTGCCCCACATCCCAGGGACCCCCTAAATCTCTCTGCAGGGGCTGGCCCCCCGCAGTTAGTCCTTGAGGCCACCAACACAAAGGAGGCACAGTCACTGTGGCACCTATTATAGACAAGGGCCAGTCGCAGAGGCACCCATGATAGAGGAGGTCAGTAACTTAAGCACCCATTAGAGGAGACCTAGTCACTGGGGCACTCATCACATAGGAGATTTGATAATGGGGTACCCATCACAGATAAGGTCCAATCACTGGTGCACTAATTATGGAAGAGAGTCCGTCAGTAGAGCAAAGATCACAGAAGAGGGTCAGTCAGTGAGGCACCAAATACAGAGGAGGGACATTCCCTGAGGCACCCATCACAGAGGAGGACCAGTCTCTGGGGTTCCCAACAGAGAGGAGAGTCAATCTTTGGGGCAGCCATATCAGAGAAGGGCCAGTCAATGGAGTATTCATAAAAGAGTGGTAGTCACTGTGCACCTATAACAGAGGAGGGCTAGTCACTTCTTCATTCATCATAAATGTGGGCCAGTCATTGGGATACCGATTATGCAGGAGGACCACTCACTAGGGCAGTCGTTATTAAGGAAGGCTGGTTACTGGAACACCCATCACAGAGGAGGATCAGTCACTGCAGCACCAATCAGAGAGGAGGTCCTATCACTAGGGCACCCATATTGAAGGAGGGCATCTCATTCTGGAGGCACTTATTGTAGAGGAGGCCCAGTAACTGAGACGTGGATCAGAGAAGGGCCAGTCACTGAAGCATCCACCAGAGAAGAGGACCAGTTACTGTGGCACTAATCACAGGAAGGGCTAGTTACTTGGGCGCCCATAATGGAGGAGACCAAGTTACTAGAACAGCCATCAGAGAGGAGATCCAGTCTTGGAGAACCATTCACTGGTCAACCATCACAGTGGATGGCTAGTCACTAGGTCATTCATTATGAATAAATGCTAGTCATTAGGAAAATGATAACAGATGAAGACCTGTAACTTGGGTACCCATGACGAAAGATGGCCAGTCACTGGTGCACTCATCACAAAGGAGGGTCAGTCACCAGGGCACAGATTATAGAGTAGGGCCTATTATTGGTCACCCATCACATAAGAAGCATATTCACTGGGACAGCCATCACAGAGGCAGTTCATTCATTGAGACAACGAAAACAGAAGATGAACAGTCATAGAGGAATGCACCACAGAGGAGGAGTAGTCACTTATGCACACATCACTAGAAGGAACAGTCATGAGGGAATCCATAAAAAAGACGGCAGTCATTGGGGTACCCATCACAGAGGTGGGAAAGTCATGGGGCCACACCTCACAGATGAGGGTTATTCAATGGGACACTCATCAAAGAGGAGGGCTAGTCACTGTGGCATCCATAACAGTGGAGGGCGAGTCACAGGGAAATCTGTAATGAGGGAGGGTCTGTCACAACCATCAAAAAGGAGAGACAGTCATCGGAGAAAAACACTGAGGAAAACAGTCACTGGGACACACAATACAAAGGATGGCTTGTCACTGTGGCACCCATTATCAATGAGGCCCAGTTACTGGAACATCCGTCACTTTTGAGGGCTAGTCACTAAAGCACCCTATATGGAGGAGGGCCTTTCACTATAGTACCAATCTCTTAGGAGACTCAGACACATGGGAAGCTCATTGGGGAGGAGATCCAGTCACTGATGCAGCAATCACAGAGGAAAGTTTGCCACTGGGACATCCATCACAGAGGAGAATCAATCACTGGAGCATTTTCACAGAGGAGGACCAGTCACTGGGGCACCCATCACAGAGGAGGGCCAGTCGCTGGGACAATCATCACAGAATAGAACCAGTCAGTGGGGCACACGTCAAGTAGGAAAGTCATTCGAAGTTGAGGCAACCATCACAGAGGAGAACCAGTCACTGAGACACACATAACAGAGGGACAGTCACTGGGACTTCTATTGAGATGGGACTCAGTCACTGGTGCTCAGATCAGAGAGGAGGACCTGTTAATTGGGCACCGATTACTGAGGAGAATTGGTCACTGTGGTACCCATCCATTAGTGGTGATAGTCACTGGGGCACCCAACACAGAGAAGCCACAGTCACTGGGGTAGCTATAATACAGGACAATCAGTCACTGAAGAACCCATCATAGAGGAAGACCAGAAACTGAGTTACTCATTGGGATTAAGACCAGTCACTGAGAAACCCATCACTATGGAGGGCTAGTTACTTGGACATCCATCTCAGATAAGTGCCAATCACTGAGGCACCCATCAAAAGGAGGGCCAGTCTTTAGGACACCTATCACAAAGGTGGCCTGGTCACTGAGGTACCCATTACAAAATATGTTTTGTAACTAGAACATCCATTAAGGAGGAGAGACCATGACTGGACCAGCCATTACAGAAGAGGGCCAGTCACTGGTGCACTCACACAGAAATGGACCGGACACTGGGGCATCCAACGCAGAGGCAAGGAAGTCACTGGGGGCACACATCACAAAGGGAGCCGACTCTCGGGGACTCCCATCACAGAGGAGAGTCTGTCACTGAGACATCCATTCTAAAGGAGGAACTGTCACTTGTGCACTCCTCTCAGAGGAAGACAATTCACTGGTGCATTGTTCACATAGGAGAGACAATCACAGGGGCACCCACCACAGAGGAGAGTAAGTCACTGGCGTAACCAATAAGAAAAAGGGTTAGTCACTAGGGCATTGATAATAGAAAGGAAGACTTGTCCCTGGGACACCTATCACAGAGGACAAGTCTCTAGACCACAGATCACAGCACAGAACAACTCATTGGTACACCCATCAAAGAGAAGGGCCAGTCACTGGGGTAACCATTACAGAAGGAGGCTACTTTCTGGGCCACACATTACATGGGAGTGAAAGTCACTGGAGCACCAATTATGGGGAAGACCAGTTCCTGATAGGCCCATGACAGAGGAGAGGTAATCAATAGGGAACCAATTATAGAGGAGGATCAAACACTAGACATCCATCACAAAACAGTCCCTGTCACTGGGACAGTGATGAGGTTTTCTACATAATATGTGCCCCATCCATAATGGAGAAGGGCTAGACGCTTGGGGCACATATTATGTAGAAAACCTCATCACTGGGGCAGCTATTACAGAGGAAAGCTAGTAATTGAGGCACCCATCATAGAGAAGGACCATTCACTGTGGCATCTATCACAGAGGACAGCCAGTCCCTGGAGAAACCATCTCAAGGAAGACCATCACTAGGACACCCATTACAGGAAAGGTTAATCATTTGGGCACCCATCACAGAGGAGGGCTAGTTTCTGAGACACCCCTTATGGAGGAGAGACAGTCAATTATGCATCTATAACAGAGAAGATCCAGTTGCTGAGTCCTCACGGAGGAGAAATAGTCACTAAGACACCCATTTGGCAGATGATTAGTCACTGGGGAACTGATCACAGAAGAGGACCAATCACAGGGATACACCTCACAAGCAGGCCTGGGCAATGCAATGAGCATCACAGAGGAGGGTTATTCCCTGGACAACCCATAACAGAGGAAGCATAGTCACTGCAACACCAATAAAAGAGGTGGGCTAGTCACTGAGGCACATATCACAGAGGAGGCCTAGTCACTGAAGCACACATCACAAAGAATCAGTCATAGGCACTCATCACAGAGAAGGTCAGTCACTGGTGCACCCAATTACAGATGAGGGCCAGTCACTGTGGCATTCATTATGGAAGAGAGGCAGTCACTGGGGCACCCATTATGGAGGTGGACTAGTCAATGTGTTGTCCATTATGAAGAAGCACCATTTAGTAAGGAACAAACATAGAGGTGGTTCAATCACTAGGCGACCTCCTACAGAGGAGGGCCAGTCACTAGAGAACCCATCACAGAAGAGAGTTAGTCAATAATACACCCATCACAAAGGAAGTCTAATCAATGAAACACAATGATGGAGAAAAGTCAGTCATTGTGATTCCATTATGGAGGAAGTCCTGTCACTGGGAAAGCTATAAAAGAGGCAGTCTAGTCACTGAGGCACATATCACAGAGGACAAAGAGTCATTGAGGTACCCAATATGGAAGAGAGGAAGTCACTGAGGCAACCATCACAGAGGAGTAACAGTCATTGTGACACGCATCACAGAAGTGGGCTAGTTACTGGGGCACCCATTATGGAGAAGGCCCAGTTACTGTGACACCCATCATATAGGAAGACCTGTCAATTGGGCACCTATCACAGAAGAAGCCTGTGGCAGATATCACAAAATAGACAGTCTCTGGGACAACTATCACAGAGGTGAGTCAGTCAATGTGTTACCCACTATAAAGGAAGGCCAGTCACTGGGGCACATATCACAGAGAAAGACCAGTTTCTGTTGCACTCAAAAGGGTAGTAGTGACTAGATCACATTATAGAGGTTTAGTCACTAGGTATAGTCATTAGGACACCCATCACAAAGAAGTGTACTCAGTAGGACACCCATCAGAGAAGGATCTGTCACTGTGACAAGATGGCCAGTAATTGGGAAACATCTCAGAGGAAGGCCAGGGACTGGGGCACCCATCACAGAGGAGGGCTTGTAATTGTGGCACCCATCACAGATGAGTAACTGTCACTGGGGCAACCATTATGGATAATGGCTGGTGACTTGGAAACACATCACAAAAGAGTGCCAGTAACTGAGAAACCCATCACAGAGGTAGACCATTCAATTGGGGCACCCATCAAAAAGGGGGGCTAGTCACTGAAGCACCCATTATAGAGGAGGGTTAGTCACTGGGACACCCATCACAGAGAAGGGTCAATCATTGGGGCACACATTACAAAAGTGGGCCAGTTACTGAGGTACCTACAACAGAGGAAGTGTTGTCACTGGGAGAGTCGTCAAAGAACAGAGCCAGTTAATAAGGCACCCATCACAGAAGAGGGGAATTACTGGGGAATCTATTATGGAGGAATGCGAGTAGCTGGGACAAACATAACAGAGATGGGCTAGCCCCTGGTGTGGAAGCCCAGTCAATGAGAATTCCGTTGCACTGTACAGCCATAAACTTGGACACCCATTATGGAGAATTCAAATCACTGGGGCACCCATCACAGAAGAAAGCTAACCTGCGGGGCACCCATCACAGAAGACAGTCAATTACTGGGCCTTCCATAGCAGGGGAGGGTCAGTCACTGGGGCATCCATCACAGAAGAACCTGCTATTGGGCTACCAATTCCACAGAAGGCACTAATTCTGGGGCATCCATCACAGAGGAGCACCAGTCATTGGATACCATCACAAAGAAAGATTAGTTAG
>NW_007215738.1:0-4151 GCF_000164805.1 Carlito syrichta
AAGCTAACCTGCGGGGCACCCATCACAGAAGACAGTCAATTACTGGGCCTTCCATAGCAGGGGAGGGTCAGTCACTGGGGCATCCATCACAGAAGAACCTGCTATTGGGCTACCAATTCCACAGAAGGCACTAATTCTGGGGCATCCATCACAGAGGAGCACCAGTCATTGGATACCATCACAAAGAAAGATTAGTTAGGGAGACACCCCCAAAAAAGGAGGACCAATAATTGAAACACTCATTCCAGAAGAGATAGAGTCAATGAAGCACCCATCAGAAAGGTAGGACAGTCACTGAGACACCATAACAGAGGCGCATCTGTCACTGGGGCACCCATTAGGAAGAGGGCCAGTCACTGGTACGTTAATCATAGAAGAGAGTCAGTCACTGTGGTACCCATCCCAGAGGATGGCCAGTCACTGGGGCATGCATTAGGAAAAGGGGTTGTCACAGAGACACTCACCACAGTGGAGGGCCAGTCATTGGGGCAACTATCACAGAAAAAGCCCAGTCCCAGAGAAGTCTTGATCACTGGGGCATCCATCAGAGTAGAAGGCAAGTCACTGGGGCACTGATCACAGAGGTGGGCAAGTCACTGGGGCTACCATCACAGAGGAACACATCACTGGAGCACACAACACAGAAGAGTGCTCATCACTGGAGCACCCAACACAGAGGACAGTCTGTCACCTATTTACACATAATGAAGAGGGCAAATCACAGGACCAGCCATAACAGAGGATGTCCAGTCAATATGACACCCATCACAAAGGAGAGATTGTCACTGGGGCAGACATCACAATTGAGGTCCAGTCAATGGAAGACGTAATATGGAGAAAAACCAGTCACTGAGTCACCCATCACAGAGGTGGGAGAGTCACTGGGTCACCAGTCATAGAGAAGGACCAGTAACTGAGTCACCCATAACAGAAGACAGCCAGTCACCATGACACTGATTACAGTGGAGGCATAATGACTGAGGCGGTGATCACAGAGGAGACCCAGTCACTGGGATAGTCATCATATAAGAGTGCCAGTCACTGTGACAGCCATCAGAGAGGAAGCCTAGTCACTGAAACACCCATAACATAGGAGAGCCAGTTACTGGATAGCCATCACAGATGAGGCCTTGTCTCTTGAGCACCCATCACAGAGGAGGCCAAGTATCTGGGGCACCAATCACAGAAGAGATACAGTCACTGGGACACCCATCCCAGACGAGACCCAG
The DNA here is from genome assembly GCF_000164805.1 of Carlito syrichta. Lineage (NCBI taxonomy): Eukaryota > Metazoa > Chordata > Mammalia > Primates > Tarsiidae > Carlito > Carlito syrichta. The sequence goes on from NW_007215738.1 coordinate 1,230, forward strand.
TAACTAAAGTACCTATAAATGATGAGGGAACATCACAGTGCCACCCATCACAGAGGTGGACCAGGCATGGGGGCATGCATCATAGAGGAGGGCTGGTCACTAAACACCCAACATAGAGGAGGGTTAGTCACTGTGGCACCCATAACAGAGGGAAACAGTCACTGAAACACAATTATGGAGGAGGGTCCGTTGTTGGGGACAGTCTTCACAGAGAAGGGCTAGTCACTTTGACAACAATTATGGTGAAGTGCCAGTCACTGGAGCATCAATCTCAGAAGAGGCCCAGTCACTGGATCACTGGTAATGGATGAGTCATTCATTGGTGCACCCATTATGAAGAATAGTCAGTTATTAGGACAACCTTGACAAATAAAGTTTATTTACTATGATAATTATGGCAAAGTTTCAGTAACAGGGACACCATTCACAGAGAAAGCATAGACACTGGGGTGCCTATAATGAAATAGGACCAGCCCCTAGGGCACCCATTGTTTAAGAGGCCAAGTCACTGGGGCAGTAATCACAAAGGAAGACCTGTCACAATGACACTCAGAAAAGAGGACCAGTCAATGGGGCATAAATAATAGAAGAGAGCCAGTCACTAGGACACCCACAAGAGAGACAGTCAATCACTGGGACACTAATTACGGATGAGTCTCAGTAACTGGGGACACACATTATGGAGGAGAACCAGTCACTGAAGAGCCCCTCACAAGAAGAAAAATCACTGGTGCATCCATCACAGAAGAGAGCCAGTCAATGGGACACCAAACACAGAGGATAGCCAGTCATAGACATCCATCATATAGGCTAATCACAGAGGAAAACCAGTCACTGGGACACCCAAAAGAGGGGAAGGATAGTCACTGGGGCACTAATCACATAGTAAGGCCAGTCATTGGGGCAAATAATACAGAGGAGAGTCGGTCATTGGAGCATCACTCACAGAAGAGGGCCAGTCACATGGCCTTCCATCACAGAGTAGAACCAGATACTTAGGTACCCAGCACAAAGGAAGGAAAGTCACTGGGGCATCTATTACAGAATAGAACCAGCCACTGTGTAACCCATCATAGAGGAGAGTCAGTCACTGAGGCATGCATCACAGAGGAAGGCCAGTCACAAGGACAGTTGTCACAAAGAGGGCCACTCAGTGGGACATCCATCACTGAAGAAGGGTATTCACTTGAGCACGCTTAACAAAGAAGGGCCAGTCATTGAGGCACAAATCACTGATGAGGTACATTCACTGGAGCACTCTTTTTAGGGGAGTGCAAGTCATTGAGGAACTTATTATGAAGAAGAACCAATCACTGGGAAAGAGATGGCAGAGTAAAGGTAGTCAATGGGGAACTCATCATCAAGGACGATCAGTCACTGGGACATTTTTTTAACAGAGGAGGGACTGTCACTGGAGCACTCATGACAGAGAAAGCCAAACCACGTGGGCATTGATTAGAGAAGAGAGACACTGAAATATTTATCACAGAGGAGAACCAGTAACTGATGCACACAGTACAAAGGAGGAATAGTCACTGGGACACCAGTTATAGAGGAGACTCATATACTGGCATGCCCATCATAGAGGAGGACTAGTCCGAAGGACACTCATCATGGATGAAGGTCAATAACAGGGCCATCAATCAAAGAGAAGGCCAAGTCAAAGAAGCACCTATTATAGAGGAGGCACAGTCAATGAGACACACATCACAGAGAAGGGCAAGTCACTGGGGCACCCTTTCTGGAGGAGGCCCACAAACTGGGGCAGCCATCACAGCAGAGGGCTAATGACTGAAACAACCATTTCAGACAATGCCCTGTTATGAATACTCCCATCACAGGAGAGGTCTAGTCACTGTAGCACCCATCACAGATTATGGACAGTCATTGGGTCATCCATCACAGATGTGATCCAATACCTGAGGCACTTATTATGAAGGAGATCCAGTAACTGTGAGGAAGGACAGTCACTGTAGCACCCATCATATATGATGAAGAGTTACTGTGGCACCAATCACAGGGAAGAACCAGTCACTGGGGCACACATTATAAAGCAGACCCCATCACTGGGTCACTCATCATAAAGAAGGGCTAGTCAAAGAGGCAGCCATTTTGGAGGAGGTCAAGTAAGTGGGACACCCATGATAGAGTAGTGAAAATCTCTGGAGCATCCATAATTAAGGAGGGCCAGTCACTGGACACTAATCAAAGAGGAGGTTTTCTTACTGGGGCACCTGTAATGGAGGAGGGCCAGTCACTGGGGCATCCATCACAGAGAAGGATAAGTCACTGGGGCACACACTTAAAAATTATTTTACATATCCACAATACAATTTAGGGTTAGGTATAAACGTGGACATTGTATAGGTAAATTTGGGCCTCCTTTTGTTCTGGGTCACTCATTTTGAATGATTGCCAGTTACTGGTTACCCTTCAGCAAGGTGGGCTAATCACTTGGCACCAATGATAATAGAGAGATAGTCACTGTGCAATCCATCCCAGATGATGGTCAGTCACTGGGGCATTCATTGCACAGGAGGGACAGTCACTAGGGCACCCATCACAAAGTAGGGGCATTCATTTGGGCACTCATCACAGATCAGGACCAGTTACTGTTACTTCAATCACTCAGGAGGTTTAGTCACAAAGGCAAAGATCATAGAGAAGGGCTAGTCATAGCGACACCCATCAGAGAAGAGAGCCTGTCACTTTGGCCATCAATAATGGAGTAGGACCAGTGACTGGGACACCAATCATGAAGAAGGGAGCATCACAAAGGAGGGCAAGTCAATGGGGTACCCATTATGGAAGAGGCCCAGTAAGTGTGACATCCTTCACAGAAGAGGACTAGTCACTGGGGAAATTATTATTATTATTATTATTATTATTATTATTATTATTGAGTTGGAGTCTCACTCTGTC
>NW_007215739.1:0-1147 GCF_000164805.1 Carlito syrichta
GGACATTGTAAGAAAATTAGACTGCTGTTTCATTTTAACTTCTCTGTAGAAGAGGGATTTTTTAGAAATATGTGAATAAACTCACTGCTCTCTGTTCATCTCAGAATCCTGTTGAACCTGTTTTTGCTTATAATTTTTTTCTGGGTGCAACCTCTAGCAACATAAAGATGGCCAGATCATTTTGAAATACACTTAGAATTACCCCTTCCTGTGCTTCTCTAAAATCAAAGAATAAACAACAACCAAAAAAAAAAAAAACCCACAACATTTCATTAAACACACTGAATTTGTATCAATAACCTACACTCTGAAAACTAGTAACTGTGCTTAGAAAACAAAATGTAAATTGTATTTCTGGGTAAATAACAATCAGTGAGGCTTGTTTTTTATTTTTACTTCTTCTGAGTTGGAGTCTCACTCCACTGCCCAGGCTGAAGTGCAGTGGCACACTCATAACTACCCCAGCATCAACCTACTGGGCTCTGGCGATCCTCCTACCTCAGTTTCCAAGTAGCCGGAACTACAGGCGTGCACTACAACATCCGGCTATTTTTTTTTTTTAATTGTAGAGACAAGATCTCACCAAGTTGCCCAGGCTAGTCTCAAACACTCAGGCTCAGGCAATCTACTTGCCTCAGCTTCCCAAAGTGCTGGGACTATAGGCTGAGCCACCGAGCCCGGCAGAGGCTTATATTTTAACACATCTCATCTTCTCAATAATTCTAGCTTGTATTACATTAATTTATAATAGTTATTTTGATGAAAATCTATATTTTTAAACACGATTAAAATGTTCAGTTCTTCCTGTTGCTTTCCCCCAATCCCTGGTAGATCCTTCCTATGGGTAACAGATTATTTATACCAGAAGCTTTTGTAGTTTTGTCCACTTAGCTATCAATCTACTCTACAAACATGTTACCCTCTTCTAACATGATTTATATTATCTGTTCTTTTAAAGATCATGTCAGAGTTGCAAGGGAGTTGTTTCTCTTGGTTATTGTGTTATTGCTACTATTGTTTTCTGAAGCCTGGAGAAGTATTGGAAAGACTCATTCTGTTTATTGGTCTCTGAGTTGGTATACATCATAGATGTCAGGGTTCAACTCAAGAAGCAGGCAAATTGTGAATGGCCCTGTTGCTTAGAGTG
>NW_007215740.1:0-720 GCF_000164805.1 Carlito syrichta
TACCAAACACCCAAATCTGAATGATGATAGTCTGTCAATCATTCTTCCAAGTAAAAATGATTTTCCAGAAAAAAACAATTAGTAACTAGTTCAGCTCACAACTCAAACAACTGTACAAATACTTTTCCTTGACAATCATCCTACTTCAGCAGTATGCAGAAATGCTTCTTGCATGCTTTTTCTTTTGTTGCATAAAATATTAAAGAAACACGCTCAAGAGTTGAAGTTTACTAAAATTAAAAATGTCCCACTTCATCAAGGGAATTCCTAAGCAACATTGGCATGTTTTTTGTTTTGCATTGTTTACTATGAGTATACGACAGTGAACACAATGACTGCTAGGACAGTTTGGAGTCAGCAATTTTATACACTATTGCTTTCGTACAAGCAGTACAAATGTCAACAAAAGGAAAAATCAAATAATGTCTTAGCATTATTATGAAAATCATTTTGACTTTTTGAGATCTATTATCTAGAATTTTTTTTTAAAGCAAGAAACAAAACTAACATAAAATGAGGAAATAATATACACTCAGAACTGAGAAGAAGAAATGGTCATGAAACACCCATCAAGTCCTAGGCAACTGAATGAAGGCCATATCAACAGAATTAATGATTCTCATTTCAGAAGAGCCAACATTCTGGACATTATTTTTTGACCAGGCTAATGCATTTAAGAAAAAAAAAGGAACCAATTAGGTTTTCCTTTATAGAGAGTGC
>NW_007215741.1:0-13974 GCF_000164805.1 Carlito syrichta
AGACCCGCCTGGGCAGCGAGACCTCATCTCTACAATAAATCAAAAATCAGCCTGGCGTGGCAGCACATGCCTGTAATTCCAGCCACTCGGAAGGCTGAGGCGGAAGGATCACCGGAGCCCAGGAGGTGAGGCTGCGGTGGCCGGGAGCAGCCACTGGACTCCAGTCTGGGAGACCGAGTGAGACTCCAACTCAAAAAAAAATAAAAAATAAAAATAAAAAGCATCTAGTTGCTTACCTGTTTATTGTCTGCCTCCTGTATAGAATGGAAGCTACAAAACAGAGGCTTTATCTTGTTCTCAGCTACATCCCCAGACCTAGGGCATGATCAAATGAATATTTGTTAAAGCCATGGCAAGGCAAAGGCATCTCTTCCACAGGAGATTATGTAGCCCATTCCTTCTAGGTCAGGGGCTGAGATGATCATCTCCACCCTGATCTCCAATCCCATCTCCCACTCCTGCCACCACCACAAACAATTGCTGTTTAAGTCTCCGCCACCCAAGAAGTGGCAGGGCTTCCTGTGTAGTGGATAAGATCCTGACTAGAATTCCTACAGGTGAAAGACATTTGACGAAAAACTTCCTATTCACAATATCTCTACCCTTAAATCTGTTGTTGAAATGAAGGGTAAGGTAATCTCCATTCCGAAGCTCGGGTAGTGCTTGCTGAGAATAAATCTCTTTCTCTAATTTTTGTAGTGTGTTACCTGCAGCTTGATTGGTCTTAAAAATCATATGAGAGAAAGGATTCTGAAGTGTATAAATGGCTCTAACAAAAAAAAGTTTAAAAAAAAATAACACTTCTAACCTCAAAAAAAAGGACTCTAACCAAGTTTTTTTTTCTTGAAAACTGAATGATACAGAAACAAGTAAGCAATTAAGGGTTGGGATTCAATTGCAGGGAGCTGCCCTCCCCTACTCCAGCCCCATCTTGACCCCAGCCCAATATATCCAGAATTCCTGAGCTATGGGAGGAAGTTGTTTCCAGAAACCAGGAAGTGGAGTCAGATTTTATGTAGATCAGCTGTTAAATGACTGGACTGGGGCTGAAGCTGGAAGAGCCAGGGAGGTGGGGAGTACTCCTTGCTGTCTCTACAAAAGTAGATGGGTAGAAATTGGGCTTCCTACATAAACCAGCTCAGTGACGCTATTCCTGCACTTCTCTGTGCACCAAACATGTGAAAATGAGATGATATGAATGTCCTTACTACATGGCACAAGAAAAAGTCTCTCTTCCAAAAGGAAAATTCCTTAGAGGGAGTGCTCCACAAAGATAAGAGTTCGTGCATATCATTTCTTGAAACTTTACAGGTGAATGTGGAGTCAGCTGTCAGTCTTCTCCATTCAGGAGAGGTCTGTTACCAGCAGGCAATGTGACAGCTTGGAGCAACCCTAGACTCCCAGGCTCCAGCAGGCCACTCCTACCACAGAGTCATACCCCGTGAAGGCCTGTGGATACCCTGGTTTTGTTCTTCCCTTGGATGGTCCATTATTCTCTGAGTCACTCTTAGGTCATGGGAAATGTGAACATATCCTTACAATGAAAATGAAAACGCCCTTGGAATCTTGTGATGTGTCAAGACAAGCAAAGGGCACCCAGTCTGCCTGAGTCATGCTGGGAAGCCGGGCAGCTGGCCTGTTACAGGTGGGGTTTACCCACTATCCATGCATACCCCAATCCAGGGAGGCCCAGAGCTGAGCAGTGCTAATGTTTTACCCCTAGGTCTCTTGTTGCAGGGCTTTCGGCTCTTGGATGTTTTCCTAACAAAACCGCATACAAGAGGGAAGCATCTCAGGCCTGTGATTCTTTTATTTCTTAGGTGATAAAATTTTTTTCTCACCCCATGAGCTATTCTGTTTCAGTCTCCTCTGACAGTTAAGCTTACTATCAAATGAAACTGGAGCCCCAGTGAAAAACTAAAGCACTCCCCTTGACCAAAAACTTCACTCAAGGATAGGCAGTGATGTGACACTACCTCTGGGCTCTGGTTACCAAGGCTACGTGTTTTCATGAAATGGAAGGAAGAGTCCAGTCATGGAACCTGAACCCCAATGCCACCGGAGGAAGCAGCTCAGAGGTGTTTAGTTCCAGGAGGAGGTACTGGTTCCTGGGTATCCTTCACTTTGTCCTTATTTCTGCCTTCCATGAGGTCCAAGCAGGCCCTCCAGCAGACTGTCCTGCGGCGGTCACACATTCCCGTGCAAGGAGCCAGCACTGCTGCAGGTTTCAGCAAGATTTCTCAGTTCTGTGGAGCATAAGCAAGGGAGATAAAATAAAATTCTGGGTAACCCACTCGGGTCCCCTTCCACTGTGGGAGCTTTTCTGTCCTCTCAATAAATCCTGCTATAATCAATCAATCAATCAATAATAAAAAAGTAGGATTCGATGTCCCTGACTCCATTGCAAGGTGCTCCCACAACCTTTTTTACCCCTGGGTCGAAAGTCATAACACAGGCCATTGGTGCTGTGCTCAGGGGAAATGGGCCCTTCTTGGGAGCGGTTTCCACAGGGCAAGGCCTGCTGGCATGTTAATAAATCATACCCCTAGGGTTTAGATTAGGTCATGCCTGAATGAGTCATTTCTCTACACAACTCACCCCTTCCTTGTGTCAGCAAGGCCAATGGGCAGAGGACTGAATGCTGGCTCATGGTGTTGTGGGATGCAGTGTCTTTAGTTGAGTGTCTGAAGAAGGCTTCGCTAGTTAGGTACGTGAGAGTCAGTGGTCATGGCCTTGTCTAGATTCCCTGTGTGATTGTAAAAGAAAGAGAAATCCTGCAATAAATCATCGGCCAACTCTGCCTCCTGGTTTCTTTTTCATCTTGTTTTAAGACAGGCTCTAAAGTCAGAAGAATGAAGACGTTGGATGTCTGTAAAGGGAGGAGTCTCCTCCCCGAAAGAGCAGTGGAGATGTTTCCAGGGCCAGACAGCCAACCGCGGTCAGACAGTGTCACGTGGTGAAGAGCACCAGGCATCCCTGCCCCGGGAGAACAGGGCTGCCTTCTATGATGTACAACACACTCGGAGTCTCGTGAACCCTGCTGCTCCTCTGGTGGTAGTTCTGTCATTGGCCCAGAGCAAGACCCCTAGAATTGTCCTTGGAACCTTCCATTAGTCACTGGTTATTCTGCTTGTTACCCCTAGACTAGATAATGCCGCCTAACAGGTCTCCTTTCTGAGTCCACACCCCCTTCAGTCCTTGCTTTTCCTTAAGAATGTTTGTTCTAAAACTCTATAAAAGTAATCTTATAACTTTAAAACTAACCCTAAGTCAGTAGCTTTTAATCAAGACAAAATTCTCTGCCTAGAAAGCAATATAAAACCACCACTTATTCTGCAATTCCAGATATCTCCATTGTGTTGTCATTAATCTATGTGACTATGCTAATAAATTTACACGTTTTAGAAAGGGCAGAGAAAAAAAGTGAAATGTACTATCAAATTATTAATAACCTCTTGGTTTCCCTGACTACACGATTTATGGTGATAGTCTCCTGACTACAAAAATAGTTGTTGCAAAAAATTATCTTACTGATCCTTGCATGATGTCAAGGGATGATGGCTGAGTTTGCTGTTTCTATAGAGGGGTTGGTTACAGTTGTTAAGAGTCCAGGTACACACAGCATGCTTCATACACCCAGTCAGGGAGTATCTACTGCCTCTCTTTTTTTCTCCCTCCGTTCCTCTCCTCTTCCCGTGCCATCTTGTTCTTGCATGCTTCTTTTTCTTTCTATGTTTTATTCCATCTTTTATAATAAAACGTGACTTTATTAAGCCGCTTTAAGGCTCTCAAACTGAGCCAGGTAAGTCTTGTGTACTTCATAATGTTACCTACTGCCTGCCATTGAACAATAGAAAACTTAATGATAAGGCATATTTGCATTTACCTACATACTAAAAACTAAACCTATAGAAGGGTACTCAGTGGTGAAAAACAAGTCTTTTTCCATACCCCCTGACTCTTTACACTGCCACTTACCAGAAATAATAATTATCACTTAAAAAAACTATATATATATTTGCATATTGTACATATATATGTTCATGCATATGTGTTTAGATAGTAAGTCATTATATAGATACATACACATGTATATGTACATATATACATATATATACATTTATGTACACTGTGTAAGGATACATACATATATACATACTTATATGCGTATGTATATATATCTCTAACACACATATATCTAACCGTATATACATACTTATATGTGTGTGTGTATATATATATATATATATATATACATACAGACACATATATGGTTAGCTATATATTTATATGTGTGTATGTATAAGGGTAGATGTATGTTTTAAAGTGAATAATGGTTATTACATAGCCTTGATGTTTTCATATAAAGGGATATGTTAGACTTCTTTCAATTCTTCATAATTGCTACATAGTGTTACTGTATGGATATATCATAGTATGGGTGGCTACTCTTTAAAAAAATTTTTTCTGTTTACAAAAGTCTTTTACACTTATCGTTGAAGATTTGGTAAATACAGACTAGAATAATAAAGAGCATAAATGTTGTCCATGATAGTTGTTATATTTTAGGACTACCTGGAAAGGCTAGCCAATGGAAAGCTGTCTCCAAGAAGACCAATAATTGTACAGCTCAGCTCTAGAAGACAGAGTTATAGATAAGAGCCTGTGTCAAGGGCTCAGATGGGTCTCTAAAATAACACTCCACCGCTGAAATCAGTACAAACTGTATGACTGGCTAGCACCAAAAGATATTATTAAAAGTCATATGATTGTCTGGTGCAGTGGTTCATGCCTATAATCCCAGCACTTTGGTAGGCCAAGATGAGAGGATTGCCTGAACCCACGGGTTGGTGACCAGACTGGGCAACCTGACGAGAACTCATCTCTACAATAAATCAAAAAATTAGCCAGACATGGCAAGTGCCTATAGTTTCAGCTACTTGGAAGGCTGAGGTGGAAGGATTGCCTGAACCCAGATGGTCAAGGCTGCAGTGGCTGTGAATGTGCCAATGCACTCCAGTCTGGGGTACAGAGTGAGATTCCAACTCAAAAAAAAAAAAGACATGAGGGGATTGAGTATTCCTTTGCTTTAATCAGTAATTAATTCCCTGCAGAATACCTGAAGTATTGGCAAGAGTTTTTTCAAAGAAATTCTGTGTATAACAAAGAATATACCTGGTCTTTATTCCTAGTTATTAACACAAGCTTCAAAAACCCTTGGGGTTTCCTGACTGACAGGAGTGTTCTTATTACACAATTGAAGCAACTCCTAGTAGAATCCAGATAGCTTCAGGATGGGGGTTTGTCACTAGAAAGATCAACTGTGTCATTAGAAGATTCAAACTTTGGGTCAGCTTGATTGATTTAATTATTTCTCCCTAGGTAATGAAACCCCAGTAAAAACTCTGAACACCAGGACCCTTTATGCACATCCCATCTCCAGTACAGAACCTAAAAACTTGTGATGTAAGTTTTGCCTTACTTCTAGGGTATTTAATATGGGAGCTTTATTAAATTTCTGAAATAACACAATCTCTGTTTGACTAACTACACTAAATTGCACTTCCTGTTACTGTTAATAAGTACAATGAGAGTCAGAAGACCAAGATTCCTGTCCTATGCTAATCCAAGCCTCGTATTTTTAAGAAGCATTTCTTTAAGAAGCTTCTTATAGATTATGAACCATTTGGTTATCAAAAACTTTTTCCTCAAAGCATCAAAATTATACTTGACTTTATTCATTTTTAATTCATTGCGAGGGCATATAGCAGTTAATTATTTGTTATTACTTCTGAATTTCTCCAGAGGCTACTCTTTGCTATTTTCATGGAATGGACCATATCAAATAGAAATGCCATCTTCTGCTTAGTAATATATATGTTACCAGTGAAATAAAATCTGTAAATCCTATACCTATGTGACCTTAGAAGTTATGCTTGATTTGTGAAGGAAATTATATAGGTTGAAACTGTTCACCATAAACATGTTTAGCTTGTATGTCAATGCACTTTCAAATATAATAGACCAATTTTGAGAGAGCATTATATCTTTCATATGCTGGCTGAACATATAGCATGCTGAGAAGAGGTACTACGTACACTCAGTAGATCCACATACCTAATGTTTGCATTATTTTCTAGCAGTGACATTTGAAATAATAGAATGCTTTTATTTTCTCCTGGTCCACCAACCTTCCCACCCCAATTATCAGAAGTGAGAAAGAGAAGTAAAAAGTCATTCAGTTGAAAAAGATGAGACGTTTTCTAGGGCCCTATATTAGTTAAGAAAATATAAGCTCTGTACAAATAAACTCCAAAAGCTGGAAGTTGACCACAATAGAATTTTAATTTCTACTGATGTAGCAATTCATAGTGTGTAGACTGAGTGGTTTTTCAAATGGTGATTAAAGATCTAGGCTTATTTTATTTTGTGGTCCCACTTTCTCATAAGGCTATAGAGTCCTTCATTTCCAGACAGAACACAATAGTATTTTAAAGAATATCAAATTTTGTTAAATGTCAATAGAAGTTGAATAATCAGCAGGTAGCCTGAAGAGGAAAGAATGAAAGCAAGGAATGTTATTTATATGATATGTGCTATAGTTTGGATATTGGACTCTCCAAACCTCACATTGAGATTTGATCCCTAATTCTAGAGGTGGGGTCTAATGGGAGGTGAATGGGTCATGAGGGCAGATCCCTCATGACTAGATTAATTCCCTGGGTGGGAAGAATGAGTGAGTTTTCACTCTATTAGTTTTCATGAGATCTGATTGTTAAAAAGATACTGGCACCTCATCTCTCTCTCTCTCTCCCCTTCTCTCTCCATGTGATTTCTGCACACACTGTCTCCCCTTTGCCTTCTGCCTTGAGTGAAAGCAGCTTAAAGCCCTCGTCAGATGCTCAGTCTTCCTACTGGCAGAATTATGAGCAAATAAACCTCCCTTCTATATAAATTCCCCAGCCTCTGATATTCTTTTAAAGCAACACAAAATTAAACTACAGGAATATAAATACTCAATGTCATCAGGTGCCTGATTTGTCCACCTTCACAGAAGGTATATATACTGGTAGAGTGAATCGCCTTTCAGACTGTGATGGCTAATTTTATGTGTCAACTTGCCTGGGTTATGGGATGCCCAGAAAGCTGGTAAAACATTATTTCAGAGTGTGTCTTTGAGGGCATTTCTGAAAGAGATTAGCATTTGAATCAGTAGGCTGAATACAGATCCTTTCTCCTGCCCAGGTTGGGTGGGCATCATATAATCCAGAGGTTTCCACTGGTCCATGACTTATTAGGAACCAGGCTGCACATCAGGAGGTGAGTGGCAGGTGAGCAAGCGAAGATTCATCTGTATTTACAGTCACTCCCCAACACGTCCATTAATGCCTGAGCTCTGCCTTCTGTCATATCAGCGGCAGCATTAGATTCTCACGGAAGCGCAAACTCTATTGTGAACTGAGCATGTGAAGGATCTAGGTTGTGTGGTCCTTATGAGAATCTAATGTCTGATGATCTGAGGTGGAGCTGAGATGTGGATGCGAGTGCTGGAAGTGGCTGCAGATACAGATGAACATTCGCGGTGAGGTTTGACTGTACAGAGACCAGCATAAATCAATTGCTTGCAGACTCATATCAAAACCTTATCAGTAAGTGGCAAGTGAGTTGATGTACTTCAGTTGTACAGCTGCATTTGGTGGCAGGCTGTAGGTCAGGATTCGGCGCTTATTTTAGTCTACACCTGGCCCACTCATTATTTTATTTACCACTTCCTTCTCTGCCTCTTTTCCACACTGCGCACTTGTCTCAGTCACAGTTTTGGCAAGCCCACAAGCCAACCCTAGCCAAAATGAGTCAGAAACAAACATCACTGGAGAACTTCTTTGAAGCATGATGGTGAGTTGTGTAGTTATTTTATTGTAGAGTATAATGTAATAATAATAGAAATAAACACACAATAATAAATGTTATGCATTTGAATCATCCCTCCCACCAAGTTCATGGAAAAATCGTCCTTTATGAAACCAGTCCCTATACCAAAAATGTTTTGGGACTACTGATATAATCCACTGAGCACCCGAACAAAAAGGTGGAGGCAAGGTGAATTCTCTCTCTTTTATAGCTGAGACATCTATGTTCTCCTGCCCTCAGCCTTCAGACATAGTCCGAATTACATCGTTGGCTTCCCTGGTTCTTCTGCTTGCAGGTCTCCAGAGTCGCATTTCATCATAAATCTCCTACGTATCTTCATAATAAATCTTCTCTTATATATCTAGATATATCCTACTGGTTCTGTTTCTCTGGAAAACCAGAGACTGGGTTTCCCTGACTAATACACAGACAGGAGTCAGATGAGTAGTGTCAACTCTGAGACTCTCCTTTTCCTCTGCTTCCTTGCTAAACAACTGCTTCAAACCCATTCATTCTTCTGTGTTAACATAGACCTGTCATATTTAGCAGGTGGACATGCAGCATTGATTCAGGACAGAGTTCAGCAGCATCACTCTAAAGTAAGCATCTGTTCCACTGCCCATTTCTTTCTCTACAGTGAGGTCTTTCCACACGTTATACTCATGTTGAGAGCCTACGTAGATTTGAGACTGTGCTCTAGAACTAAGTAGATCCATCATAGCTATAGACTGAATATTTGTGTCCCCATAAAATTCAAATGTTGAGACTCTAACCCTCGAAGTGATGATGATACTAGGAGGTGGACCTTTGGTAGTTGGTTAGGTTCCTGGGATTAGTGTGCTAATAAAAGAGATTCTGGAGAGTTCCCTCGCCCCTTCGATCATGTGAGGACATAGTCAGAAAATGGTCATCTATGAATCAGGACAAAGGCCCTCACCAAATGCTGAATCTGCTGGCACCTTGCTCTTGGGCTTGCTGGCTTGTAGTACTATAAGAAATGAATTTCTGCTATTTATAAGCCACATAGCCTATGGTACGTTGTTAGAGCAACCTGAGCAAATTAAGACAATCACTGAAACAACTCTAAAGAATAAAGAGAAGACATAGACACCAGCCAGTATGACTTTTTTTTTTTTTGAGTTGGAGTCTCACTCTGTCGCCCAGACTGGAGTGCAGTGGCCACTCCTGGCCACTGCAGCCTTGACCTGCTGGGCTCGGGCGATCCTTCCTCCTCAGCCTTCCAAGTAGCTGGAATTACAGGCATGCACTACCACGCCCAGCTGATTTTTTTTTTATTATTATTGTAGAGATGAGGTCTCGCTGCCCAGGCGGGTCTCAAACCCGCGGGCTCGGGCAATTCACTCACCTCAGCCTCCCAAAGGCGCGTGATGACAGGCTGAGCCACCAAGCCCGGCTTTTTTTTTTTTTTTTTTTTGAGTTGGCATCTCACTTTGTCGCCCAGACTGGAGTGCAGTGGCCGCTCCCGGCCACCGCAACCTCGACCTGCTGGGCTCCGGCGATCCTTCCGCCTCAGCCTTCCGAGTAGCTGGAACTACAGGCATGCACTACCACAACCGGCTGATTTTTTGATTTATTGTAGAGATGAGGTCTTGCTGCCCAGGCAGGTCTCGAACCCGTGGGCTCAGGCAATCCACTCACCTCAGCCTCCCAAAGGCGCGGGATTACAGGCTGAGCCACTGAGCCCGGTTCAGTATGACTTTAATGTCACTTATGCTGTATATACCATGTTATGAAATGCTGTAAAAGTTGTGTACCCACAACATTAATAAATGTGTATCATGAGCCTGTTTAGCATTGGGTCATTAAGTTTTCCATTCCCCAAACCACCTTCTCACCCCTCAGTGATTACATCAGAAAGTACATTTCACTTTCTATAGGTTTCAACAGCCAGAGATCTGTGGTAATACAAAGGGCTTATTTTTAAATACTTGATGTGCCTCAGTGTTGGCCACCCTCACCTCCACCATCAATTGAATAGAAGATTCAATTAATCCAGTAATTATTTGTTATCATCGTTGATGATAACAACATTTAGTAAAATATTCCATGCTCAGGGGAAAAAAAAAACAACAAAACCTCTATAAATGCTAGTAATGGGAAATTAAGCAGTTTTGTGGAAAGTAGTTGGATTATAAAAGTTCTTTTCCATGAAGTGAGTGCCGTGGCATTTGGCAATATTTTAGGCTGTCCTTGGGAGACTGGACTGCTTCCTGGCTTGTGTATTTTGAGAGAAATCAAAAGACCCAGCTGCCCAATCACTCTAATTAAGTGACTCTCAGCGGCTGAAATCTACCCTGTTAAGCTCAGCCCTCACTTATCTAGACTTTTAAAGAGTGAAGAGTTCTGCTTCCTGGATAATGATCAGTAGACCTAATTAACCCCTTGAGGTCCAGCAGAGAGATGGGATCGAGGTCACAGGGAGAACCATTTTGAAGACTAAAGGTCTGGAGAATAAGAAAGTGTTGGGCTGTCAGGAACCGATCCAGTTCATTTCGTGAATGGAGCTGGCAGGTCCCTCTGATAAATAAGGGCATCTTCTAGCAATGAGAGGAAGGCAGGATTTCAACAGCCCTTCTCTGATAGTGTTGTTTTCAGACAGTAGATTGCAATGAAAGCAAATATTTAATCAAGGTATGCCAAGTGCACAAGCACTTTTAGCAAGCAGTTGCAGAAACCTCAGACAACCTTTCTTGGAAGCTCAGCAAAGCCCTGCTTTGTTTTCAGACACTCCAAAAGGCACCTGCATAAATCATTTGCTCTGAGGTTGAGGCAACAATGTTCTAAGGGCAGGATAAGCCAGGCATAGGTTAAGATCAAGTGACAGAGACCTCCTAGAAGTGAGGTTCTCTGACCAAACAGGAGACACAGAAATTTAGATTTCAACCCCTGCTTTGAACATGCCACACTGTGAGGTCTGCTTCTTGGTTAGGCTTTGTTCTTCAAGCTAGGGCTGGAGAATCTTTTTAGTCCACCAAATATTTTCAATATCTTCAAGTGGGGTCTGGAGAATCTTTTTGGTTCACCAAATGTTTTCAGCACCACCTATTTATCAATAAGAAAATTGCTTCTAAAACCCTTTCTGCTAATTATCAAATCCCCAGGATATAATGTCTATAGCCATATTGAAAGGACTTAAATACACATCTATCTGTTGTGACTAGATTGTAAGGCTTATCACAGCATATGCTTTAACCTGTCTCATGTCTCCTAGAATAGTGTCTAAAGACACTCAACATGTATTTGACATTTGACTGAATGAATGAGTGAATGTGAATTGATGGTAAGGATACTTTGCATGTCCACTTTAAAGCTAATTAGCACACCTATCATGTTTATTTTAAAGGATGTTTAAAGTAAGTTACCACACTGACAATACAACAGGAGCACCATTCAGGGATGACCTCAGCATAATTGGGTAGGGAAATAAAATGGAGGTAAGAGAAAAAACTGTGTGAATTTTCAGTTTCTAGAATGTTTTTTAGTATATTAAATAGCTGATATCATTCACCAACTCCTAGATATGAATACATTTGAATCATACCTTTTAAAATAAATATACACAGTTGCTTTAAGTACCTTTCAGATTCCAGGAACACCTCTGCCCATTCCAGCTAATCACTTCCACTCTCTGTTATCTGTGTGTGGTCATATTCAGCAGAAGATTGGTAAGTATTACTTTTAACGTTGTTAGTTGCCTGAAGGTTTGATTCTGCATTTATTTTTCATACAAATGCACTTTATTCCTTGTCTCTTGCGCTTGGGCAAAAACTCTTCAAAATCACTTTTTAAAAAAGGCATGCTTGACACATGCACTTGGTTGTTTGACAGGTCTCCACCTACCACTGCTGGTAATGACTCCAGCTGTCTATCAAAGAGAACATGCTCCATCTCACTGCCTATAGCTGAAAAGTTGGTACCACTACTCCAGTGTTCCAGAGCCACTTATTTTATTATATTTTGATGAGACATGTGCTGAGAAGGAACAAGGCTACACTGAAAATAAACAGCAACTTAACCAAAGTGATCCATGGCACATACAAGGGTGGGTTCCTCCATGTAAGGATTTAGCAATGACCCGTAGGCTCTGGACTGCAGGGAGTGCCTGACTGTCTGAATCTCTTGTCTCAGACCCCAAAACTACCCGTTTCTTGTGCCAGAAACTTCCTAATTAGGTTAATGTGTTGACAATAATGGATATCAATAGGTGAGTGCTGCTTTCATTCATTCACAGGACAAATGTTTTTGAACAACTACATAATGATGTTTTGATCAACAACAGACTGCATATATAAGGGTGGTCCCACAAGATTATAATATTGTCTTTGTGCAAAACCTTTGACATGGTCCGTGGAACACATGGCTACTCTCTCACTTGCCAGTGAAACCCGAGAGGCAGAAAACTGGGAGGAAAAAAGTTTATTTCTGAATTCAGAATTCAGGGAGACAAGTCAGTATAGATACCAAGGCCAGCTCAGCTCCTTGGATTTTACAGTCTGTATTTATAAACATAAGCATTGAAGTTTGCTATTAACATCAAACTACATGATTTGCAAAGCATTCTGCAAGATTCCAGTTTCAACTGCGTTTCGTCAATGATAACATTCATTGTCTGCATATTTTTGGCACCCATTATCGAGAACCTGCAATTTTAGTTTATCAGTAACTCTAAAGATGTTGGTAGAACTTACTACAAAGCAAAACATTACTCAATCATTAGCCAATGGGTACAACAGAACAAAAAGTGTACTGGTTATGGTTACATGATTGGTATAATTATATTTCCAACTAAACATAATCACAGGAATGAATAATATTTTACTAACTATAGAACTGCAATCATGGGGTCTGTGACTCATTCTGTTTCAGGGAGTGTTGGGAGCCGGCCGTGGAGGCCCACCTGAGTGTTAGGGATCCAGGTGGGCTGTGGATCCTGAGACCACCAGGTTGCATTCAGGAGGTGAAGGCCCATTCCCTCCTCCCTTCTTTGTTGTTTGGCATGACCCACTAGCAGGGGCTTTGATGATCTAAGCATGAAGTTCTGAGAATATGACAGGCATGGCTGACTCTAGGGATCCATTGTTCCCGTTTCTCACAGACTGCAGTTTCGGCTTTAAAGTTAACAGAGTTCAAACTCAGGTCGCATTTGGGAGCCTTATATATGATTTTATATATAAAATCATTTTTATATATAAAATCTTCTTTATAAGATTTAAAAGTATATTTGTAGAATTAGTATATACATTTAGAGAGCTGTTTCCAGCTTTAGATGGTATAGATGATTATCCAGAGTTACCAGAAATGGCCCAGCACGAACTTTGGAGTGGACCACATTCCTAAGGGCCCAGCGTCCACTTTGGGCTGGGCTGCATTCTTTTAAACCAGTTCTTTAGCTACAATTAGTATAGGTTTTTTCTACTTATAATAGAAACTGAATTTATTTTATTCATAGAAAGTATTGTAGAATAGGTCATGCTACGTGAGGGAATTATGTTAGTTCAAGCATGATCAAACATGATACTTTAAGGTTTTTTAAGAATACAGCTTACTTTAGAAATTTCATTGTTCCCACTTTCTACTAATTGCGGTTTTGGCTTTAGTACAATTACAGTTTGTATTTGGGTTTTATTTTAGAAGCTTTATTGCTGATGATCAGCTTTATATATTAGGATTAGGAATTAGAAACTTTTATAGAAATTAAGATAGATACATAGGATTTTAGAATAGCCATTTTGTTAAGAGATTATTATCAATTGTTCCTGGAAATGACCCAACGTGATCTTTGATCTGGGCCACATTCTTTAGGAACTGGTTTGAGCTATAATTAAGAGTTTTTTATAGTACAGGTAAAATTAGCACAGAGTAGAAAGGTATTAAGATTTAAGTCAGTCATTAGGTGTTGGGAATGCATAAGTTTTAGAAGTTATTGATTATTAGAATATTATGATGTTAGAATTGTTGTACTGTTTGTGAGGAACATTAACCAAGCATAAGGAACAGTGAAATAATATTGGGATTGTCCTTCCTCATGCTTGAGGAAACACC